>NC_068437.1:33315515-33535515 GCF_023373465.1 Oncorhynchus keta
TCATGTGAAGTGATTTATTAAAGCATGAATCAAAACAACCACGCTGCGCTTTGGTCCGCCTCTCGTTCAGATGAAGAAAACCATTAAAATATAAATAAAATATATGCCATTTAGCAGATGCTTTTATCCAAAGCGACTTACAGTCATGTGTGCATACATTCTACGTATGGGTGGTCCCGGGGATCGAACCCACTACCCTGGCGTTACAAGCGCCATGCTCTACCAACTGAGCTACAGAAGGACAATTACAATTTTTAGAACATAACAATTCTTTAAGGTAAATGAAAATGAGCAGTTTGCTTCAATAGTCTGTAGTAATTTACGGAATTACAGTAATGAGAAAAAAAAGGTAGAAACTAAAAGTACATACTGTAATTCGAACAAATAATTGAGGGGCTAATCCTGCCTCTCTCTAGCATCAGGCCACAAGTTTTCTTCAACATCACATCTAATGTTTTCTCTTGCCATGCACCTGGGGAAGAACCTTCAGGAGTGCCTTATCCATCCCTGGCAGTCCTCTGGACTCGTGTCCTCACATCCGGCACGCATGGCTTCCAAAAGAGACATGTGGTCATGTGGGTGGTGACCAAACACTTTCCACCTCCAGGCAGAGAAAAACTCCTCTATAGGGTTGAGGAAGGGTGAATATGCAGGCAGGTACAAAACCATAAATCTGTGATGTGCTGCAAACCAAGCTGTGACAGCTGCAGAGTGGTGAAAAGCAACGTTATCACAAACTATGACAAAAACTTGGGGGTTTCTTACTGGCTCCCCCTGTTCTGCTGGCACTAGCTGAGCATAGAACTGTTCTAGGAAAGCTATAAGCCTTTCTGTGTTGTATGGGTCAATGAGTGGTGTGTTGAGAAGCAAACCATTATTGGCCATTGCAGCACACATGGTGATATTTCCCCCCCTTTGGCCTGGAACCTCCACAGTGGCCCTTTGACCTATAACATTCCTTCCTCTGCGCCGTATTTTGGCAAGGTTAAATCCAGCTTCATCGATAAATACAAATGAATGTGGTCTTTCCAGTGCTTCCACCTCCATTACTCTCTGAAAAACAGTAAGTGCACAGTTTTACTGTAGAAATGCTAGTGTTTTTTTTACTGTAAATATTTTGTATAGCTGTGTACGTAACCTCAGACGTCTTACCTGGACATATTGGTATCTTTGCTCTTTTACCCATTCACTGTTTCTCTCGAACGGTACAGTGTATAACTGTTTCATTGTAACTTGATGTTTCTTTAGGACTCGAGCAATAGTTGTTGTGCTGACAGAATTAACATTTTCAAATATATCATTATCAGCCAGCACTCGATCTTGAATCTCCCGCAGTTTTATTGCATTGTTGACAACAACCATGTCAACAATAGCATTTTCCTGCGCATCTGAAAATATTTTTCCTCTTCCCCCTGTTGGGGGCAGCCTTTGGGTCCTGTTGTAAAAATATATTTTACAGTCAAACTTACTGTAATATATATCTGTGTAAATATTCTATAATTGAAATACAAAATAGATTCCTGTAATGTTTTCATTTACTGTAAGGATGTAACTCTCACCTGTTTGCATGATGGAAAATTCGCATTACAGATGCCACTGTGGATCTTTGCAGATTGGGTTGCACCCTCAACCCTGCCTCTCTCAATGAGAGACCATGGTTCACGACATGGTCTATAAGTGTAGCCCATATTTCATCTGAAATAACAGCTCTTTGTCTTCTTTGTCTTCCTCCACGCATCCGCCCTCTCCCTGCCACCCTTCTCCCTCCACGGACCCATCTTCCTTGTTTCATTTCCAAAATGAGTCTTTCTGAGCTCTACCTATATATACTGTAATATGTGTGTGTTCACTAATAAGTCTAAAACAAGACACCTGCTTAGCCTTTCAGCTGAAATTGCAATCAGCAGTGTTTGAAAGGCACAAGGCTGAAATCTATTCCGTTTTGAATGTGTGGTTCACAGTTTTGACAGCAGTGTGTTAGCATTTGAACAAAGTGCTGTAAATCCACAGTGTTGTACAGATTGTGGTTAAAGTCATGGGATAAGTGTGTAGAGTTTTGAAAACTGTGTTCAAGCAATGAAAAACGAACTAGAGTTTGGTCCACATGAACTGCTGCTGTGCAGACTGTAGTTAGAGTTTTGCACATGTGACTCCAGTTGTGTCCACTGTCGTTTAGCAATCGAAAAAAACTGTAAGTCAGCACGTCCATGTCACCCAGCATTTACTTCTGGATCCTCCTGGAACACGTCCCAGCTCCTGGGCTATAGATCACTCTATTGCTATACTTCAACCCCTCTAATTGGCCTGAATTGTGCATAGCCTCTTGACTGTGGTGTGTGTAAGAGAATGTGCATAGCCTATTGACTGTGGTGTGTGTAAGAGAGTGTGCATAGCCTATTGACTGTGGTGTGTGTAAGAGAGTGTGCATAGCCTATTGACTGTGGTGTGTGTAAGAGAGTGTGCATAGCCTATTGACTGTGGTGTGTGTAAGAGAGTGTGCATAGCCTATTGACTGTGGTGTGTGTAAGAGAGTGTGCATAGCCCATTGACTGTGGTGTGTGTAAGAGAGTGTGCATAGCCTATTGACTGTGGTGTGTGTAAGAGAGTGTGCATAGCCTATTGACTGTGGTGTGTGTAAGAGAGTGTGCCATTGGGGATGACAGAAATTGTGCTTTCTCTTTGGTATAACAGGTCATATGTGTATATATTTACAGAGGATCTCTGGGGGAGAAACCAGAGAAATCAGATCCTGGTTATATCAGCCAGACTGAATATTAGGCCATGATATATCTCTTTACTTAACTTACTGTATAAATGTGTGTTTTAGGAAGATATAGTGAGTTTTCGTGTACACATAGGTGTGTGTGTGTGTGTGTGCGAGTGCACATGTGTGTGTGTGTGGGGCAACCCTGTTTTACAGTGTCATAGCAGTGATATCTAATCTCGTTGCAGACAGAGGAATGAGTGAAATGCTGTCTTCCCTACTGGGAGGTCTCCTCTTCATTCAAACACCACTGACACACATCCATAGATCTACACATTTGCCGACACAGTGCAGAGATGCCTCACCATTACGAGAACCACCACCACCACCGGGAAAGAACAAAAAAATGGGCCTCAGGAACCAGTTGTGTTAGCCTTTCATATGGAAGTCTGTCCAGTGAATAGGAGCAGGGAAAATATGTGACAGACTTGTTCCCAGATCAATCACCTTCAATCCCAATTGGTTTTTCGGTTGGATCATAGAATGAGAATTAGTTCTAATTCCAAAGGTTGGGATTCTTTCTCCAATTGATCCATTCTATTGATCGTTCCACCACAATGGTGGGCAGAGGAATGCCAAACTTTTCCTCCAGGGTTCTTTTACTGTATTGGACAAACAAAGATGGATGGATGGAGGAGGCCAGGGACTATTGTTCTGTGGTGGGAAAGTTCTCTACTGATTGTCACGCCCTGGTCGAAGTATTTTGTGTTTTTCTTTATGTATTTGGTCAGGCCAGGGTGTGACATGGGTTTTTGTATGTGGTGTCTAGCTTAGTGGGATTGTAGCTTTGTGGGGTGTTCTAGGAGAGTCTATGGCTGTCTGAAGTGGTTCTCAATCAGAGGCAGGTGTTTATCGTTGTCTCTGATTGGGAGCCATATTTAGGCAGCCATATTCTTTGGTTGTATTGTGGGTGATTGTCCTGAGTGTCTTGATGTCCTTAGTCTGTGTTAGTTTGCACCAGTTAAGGCTGTTTCGGTTTTCACTACGTTTATTGATTTGTAGAGTTTGTGTTTTGGATTCGTGTTACGTTGTGTAAATAAACATGGATCACAATATACGCGCTGCAGTTTGGTCCGACTCTCCTTCACCACATGAAAACCGTGACAGAATCACCCACCGTAAACGGACCAAGCAGCGTGTCAACAGGCAGGAGCAGCCCAAAGAGGAGCTGCGTATTAAGGATTTTTGGACATGGGAGGAAATCCTTGACGGGAGAGGACCCTGGGCTAAACCAGGGGAGTGTAGCCACCCAAAGGTGCAGCAGGAGAAGAGGAAACAGGAGCAGCCCAAAGAGGAGTACAGTATGGACTATACTTATTGGGAGGAGATAGACAGGTGGGCGGTCGACCCAGGGAGAGTGCCGGAGCCCGCCTGGGATTCGATGGAGCAGTGCGCGGAAGGTTACAGGAGAATGAGGTTGGCGAAGCAAGCACGACGGCGCGGACGGAAGCCCGGGAATCAGCCCCAAAAATGTATTTGGGGGGGGGGGCTTACAGGGAGTATGGCAACGCCAGGTAGGAGACCTGCGCAAACTCCCTGTGCTTACCGGGGGGCTAGAGAGACCGGGCAGGCACCGTGTTATTCCCAGTGCGGGTGCATAGCCCGGTGCGGTATATTCCAGTTCCGCGTATCGGCCGGGCTAGATTGAGCGTCGAGCCAAATGCCATGAAGCCGGCTCTACGCATCTGGTCCCCAGTGCGTCTCCTTGGGCCGGCTTACATGGCACCAGCCTTGATTCCACCTCTCCGCACTGGCAGGGCGACCGAGAGTATTCAACCAGGTAAGGTTGGGCAGGCTCGGTGCTCAAGAGCTCCAGTGCGCCTGCACGGTCCGGTCTATCCAGTACCACCTCCACACCCCAGCCCTCCGGTAGCAGCTCCCCGCACCAGGCTTCCTGTGCGTGTCCTCGGCCCAGTACCAACAGTGCCAGCACCACGCATCAGGCCTACAGTGCGCCTCGCCTCTCCTGCGCTGTCGGAGCCTTTCTCCTCTCCTGCGCTGCCGGAGTCTCCCGCCTGTCCGGCGCCAGAGCCCCTCAGCCCAGAGGCGCCAGAAGTGCCCGTCGGCCAGGATCTGCCAGAAGTGCCCGTCGGCCAGGATCCGCCAGTCGGCCAGGATCCGCCAGTCGGCCAGGATCCGCCAGTCGGCCAGGATCCGCCAGTCGGCCAGGATCTGCCAGATCTGCTAGTCGGCCAGGATCTGCCAGATCTGCTAGTCAGCCAGGATCCGCCAGAAGTGCCCGTCGGCCAGGATCTGCCAGTCGGCCAGGATCTGCCAGTCGGCCAGGATCTGCCAGTCGGCCAGGATCCGCCAGTCAGCCAGGATCCGCCAGTCAGTCAGGATCTGCCAGGTCTGCTAGTCAGCCAGGATCCGCCAGTCAGCCAGGATCTGCCGGAACCACCAGCAAGCCAGGATCTGGTAGATCCATCAACCTGCCTGAGCTTCCTCTCACTCCCGAGCTTTCTCTCACTCCCGAGCTTTCTCTCACTCCCGAGCTTTCTCTCACTCCCGAGCTTTCTCTCACTCCCGAGCTTTCTCTCACTCCCGAGCTTTCTCTCACTCCCGAGCTTTCTCTCACTCCCGAGCTTCCCCTCAGTCCCGAGCTGTCCTTCAGTCCCGATCTGCTCCTCAGTCCAGTGGGGTTCTGGGTGAGGACTACTAGGCCATGGTCGGCAGCGAGGGTGGTCTATTCAGGGACGCGAGGAGAGGGGACTAAGACAATTGTGAGGTGGGGTCCACGTCCCCCGCCGGAGCCGCCACCATGGACAGACGCCCACCCGGAACCTCCCTATTGATTTGAGGTGCGTTCGGGAGTCCGCACCTTAGGGGGGGTTCTGTCACGCCCTGGTCGAAGTATTTTGTGTTTTTCTTTATGTATTTGGTCAGGCCAGGGTGTGACATGGGTTTTTGTATGTGGTGTGTAGCTTAGTGGGATTGTAGCTTAGTGGGGTGTTCTAGGAGAGTCTATGGCTGTCTGAAGTGGTTCTCAATCAGAGGCAGGTGTTTATCGTTGTCTCTGATTGGGAGCCATATTTAGGCAGCCATATTCTTTGGTTGTATTGTGGGTGATTGTCCTGAGTGTCTTGATGTCCTTAGTCTGTGTTAGTTTGCACCAGTTAAGGCTGTTTCGGTTTTCACTACGTTTATTGTTTTGTAGAGTTTGTGTTTTGGATTCGTGTTACGTTGTGTAAATAAACATGGATCACAATATACGCGCTGCAGTTTGGTCCGACTCTCCTTCACCACATGAAAACCGTGACACTGATGGAGACATTACATCTGATACCCACTGAGAACAGTTAGGAGAAATGGCAGGAGCACCAGCATTCTGGCCTAGACATTCCTCTTTTTGTCAATATATAGGAGCAGTGGTGTCAATTCAGCATAACCTAGGGTATGGGAGGACATTTTTGGAGGTTGAAGCTCATTTAGTGCATTTCTACACAATTTAAAAACTAGAAAATGCTATTTGGAGAACAGCAAAAACAAAACAAAAATGAACCCAGCCATTAATTATCACTGCATTATTAGGTTTAAAGGTCTGTGGAATGTCTGTGGTCTGTACAATGTCAACCACTACTCAACTTCATCATACATTGACTCATTTACTTGTGGAACAGCGCATACAGTGAAACATTAAATAGACGCATAATACACAATATCAAGTCACAACAAAAGCCGACTTCAAATGCTGATGTCAACTTGAAAGTAACCAGAGCTTAAAACAGCTGAATGCGAATGCAAACTCTGCCAGATAAAACCTACACATGCATTGCAATAAAATGCATACAGTAAATTTGGACACACCTACTCATTCAAGGCTTTTCTTTATTTTTACTATTTTCTACATAATAATAGTGAAGACATGAAAACTATGAAATAACACATATGGAATCATGTAGTAACCAAAAAAGTGTGAAACAAATCAAAAATATATTTTATATTTGAGATTCTTTGCCTTGATGACAGCTTTGTACACTCCTGACATTCTCTTCACCTGGAATGCTTTTCCAACAGTCTTGAAGGATTTCCCACATATGGTAAGCACTTGTTGGCTGCTGTTCCTTCACTCTGTGGTCCAACTCATCCCAAACCATCTCAATTGGGTTGAGGTCAGGGGATTGTGGAGGCCAGGTCATCTGATGCAGCACTCCATCACTGTACTTCTTTGTCAAATAACCCTTACACAGCCTGGAGGTGTGTTGGGTCATTGTCCTGTTGAAAAACAAATGACAGTCCCACTAAGCACAAACCAGATGTGATGGCATATTGCTACAGAATGCTGTGGTAGCCATGCTACTTAACCTCTTCAACCTATGGGGGCGCTATGTCATTATTGGATAAAAAAAACGTGCCCGTTTTAAGCGCAATATTTAGTCACGAAAAGATGCTCGACTATGCATGTAATTGGCAGCTTTGGAAAGAAAACACTCTGACGTTTCCAAAACTGCAAAGATATTATCTGTGAGTGCCCCAGAACTGATGCAACAGGCAAAACCAAGATGAAACTTCAAAAAAGCAGGATTTTTGACGCTCTGTTTTTCATTGTCTCCTTATATGGCTGTGAAAGCACCACGAATTAGCCTGCCCTTTCTATCGTTTCTCCAAGTTGTCTGCAGCATTGTGACGTATTTGTAGGCATATCATTGGAAGATTGGCCATAAGAGACTACATTTACCAGGGGTCCGCCCGGTGTCCTTTGTTGAAATTGTTGCGTAATCTCCAAGCTGCTCGCATTCATCCATGTGATTGAGACAGAGAGGAGACTTCCAGGAATGATATATCATGAAGAGATATGTGAAAAACACCTTGAGGATTGATTCTAAACAACGTTTACCATGTTTTAGTCGATATTATGGAGATAATGTGGAAGAAAGTTTGGCGTTTGGATGAATGAATTTTCGTTTTTTTTTTTGGTATCCAAACATGACGCAGAAAACGGATCGATTTCTCCTGCACAAATAATCTTTCAGGAAAACTGAACATTTGCTGTCTAACTGAGTCTCTTCATTGAAAACATCCGAAGTTCTTCAAAGGTAAATGATTTATTGAATGTTTTTGCTGGTTTTTGTGAAAATGTTGCCTGCTAATGCTAATGCTAAATGCTAATGCTAACGCTAAATGCTAAATGCTAGTTTGCTATGGTTGAGAAGCATATTTTTGAAAATCTGAGATGACAGTGTTGTTAACAAAAGGCTAAGCTTGAGAGCTAGCATATTGATTTAATTTAATTTGCGATTTTCATTAATAGTTAACGTTGCGTTATGGTAATGGGCTTGAGGCTGTAGTCATTTTTATTTTTTATTTTTTTATTTCACCTTTATTTAACCAGGTAGGCTAGTTGAGAACAAGTTCTCATTTGCAACTGCGACCTGGCCAAGATAAAGCATAGCAGTGTGAACAGACAACACAGAGTTACACATGGAGTAAACAATTAGCAAGTCAATAACACAGTAGAAAAAAATGGGCAGTCTATATACAATGTGTGCAAAAGGCATGAGGAGGTAGGCGAATAATACAATTTTGCAGATTAACACTGGAGTGATAAATGATCAGATGGGCATGTACAGGTAGAGATATTGGTGTGCAAAAGAGCAGAAAAGTAAATAAATAAAAACAGTATAAAAACAGTATGGGAATGAGGTAGGTGAAAAAGGGTGAGCTATTTACCTATAGACTATGTACAGCTGCAGCGATCGGTTAGCTGCTCGGATAGCTGATGTTTGAAGTTGGAGAGGAGATAAAAGTCTCCAACTTCAGCGATTTTGCAATTCGTTCCAGTCACAGGCAGCAGAGTACTGGAACGAGAGGTGGCCAAATGAGGTGTTGGCTTTAGGAATGATCAGTGAGATACACCTGCTGGAGCGCGTGCTACGGATGGGTGTTGCCATCGTGACCAGTGAACTGAGATAAGGCGGAGCTTTACCTAGCATGGACTTGTAGATGACCTGAGCCAGTGGGTCTGGCGACGAATATGTAGTGAGGGCCAGCCGACTAGAGCATACAAGTCGCAGTGGTGGGTGGTATAAGGTGCTTTAGTGACAAAACGGATGGCACTGTGATAGACTGCATCCAGTTTGCTGAGTAGAGTGTTGGAAGCCATTTTGTAGATGACATCGCCGAAGTCGAGGATCGGTAGGATAGTCAGTTTTACTAGGGTAAGCTTGGCAGCGTGAGTGAACGAGGCTTTGTTGCGGAATAGAAAGCCGACTCTGGATTTGATTTTTGATTGGAGATGTTTGATGTGAGTCTGGAAGGAGAGTTTGCAGTCTAGCCAGACACCTAGGTACTTATAGATGTCCACATATTCAAGGTTGGAACCATCCAGGGTGGTGATGCTAGTCGGGCATGCGGGTGCAGGCAGCGATCGGTTGAAAAGCATGCATTTGGTTTTACTCGCGTTTAAGAGCAGTTGGAGGCCACGGAAGGAGTGCTGTATGGCATTGAAGCTCGTTTGAGGTTTGATAGCACAGTGTCCAATGACGGGCCGAAAGTATATAGAATGGTGTCGTCTGCGTAGAGGTGGATCAGGGAATCGCCCGCAGCAAGAGCAACATCATTGATATATACAGAGAAAAGAGTCGGCCCGAGAATTGAACCCTGTGGCACCCCATAGAGACTGCCAGAGGACCGGACAGCATGCCCTCTGATTTGACACACTGAACTCTGTCTGCAAAGTAATTGGTGAACCAGGCAAGGCAGTCATCCGAAAAACCGAGGCTGTTGAGTCTGCCGATAAGAATTTGGTGATTGACAGAGTCGAAAGCCTTGGCGAGGTCGATGAAGACGGCTGCACAGTACTGTCTTTTATCGATGGCGGTTATGATATCATTTAGTACCTTGAGTGTGGCTGAGGTGCACCCATGACCGGCTCGGAAACCAGATTGCACAGCGGAGAAGGTACGGTGGGATTCGAGATGGTCAGTGACCTGTTTGTTGACTTTGCTTTCGAAGACCTTAGATAGGCAGGGCAGGATGGATATAGGTCTATAGCAGTTTGGGTCCAGGGTGTCTCCCCCTTTGAAGAGGGGGATGACTGCGGCAGCTTTCCAATCCTTGGGGATCTCAGACGATATGAAAGAGAGGTTGAACAGGCTGGTAATAGGGGTTGCGACAATGGCGGCAGATAGTTTCAGAAATAGCGGGTCCAGATTGTCAAGCCCAGCTGATTTGTACGGGTCCAGGTTTTGCAGCTCTTTCAGAACATCTGCTATCTGGATTTGTGTAAAGGAGAACCTGGAGAGGCTTGGGTGAGGAACTACGGGGGGCGGAGCTGTTGGCCGAGGTTGGAGTAGCCAGGCGGAAGGCATGGCCAGCCGTTGAGAAGTGCTTATTGAAGTTTTCGATAATCATGGATTTATCGGTGGAGACCGTGTTTCCTAGCCTCAGTGCAGTGGGCAGCTGGGAGGAGGTGCTCTTGTTCTCCATGGACTTCACAGTGTCCCAGAACTTTTGGAGTTGGAGCTACAGGATGCAAACTTCTGCCTGAAGAAGCTGGCCTTAGCTTTCCTGACTGACTGCGTGTATTGGTTCCTGACTTCCCTGAACAGTTGCATATCACGGGGGCTATTCGATGCTATTGCAGTCCGCCACAGGATGTTTTTGTGCTGGTCGAGGGCAGTCAGGTCTGGAGTGAACCAAGGGCTGTATCTGTTCTTGGTTCTGCATTTTTTGAACGGAGCATGCTTATCTAAAATGGTGAGGAAGTTACTTTTAAAGAATGACCAGGCATCCTCAACTGACGGGATGAGGTCAATGTCCTTCCAGGATACACGGGCCAGGTCGATTAGAAAGGCCTGCTCACAGAAGTGTTTTAGGGAGCGTTTGACAGTGATGAGGGTGGTCGTTTGACTGCGGCTCCGTGGCGGATACAGGCGATGAGGCAGTGATCGCTGAGATCCTGGTTGAAGACAGCGGAGGTATATTTGGAGGGCCAGTTGGTCAGGATGACGTCTATGAGGGTGCCCTTGTTTACAGAGTTAGGGTTGTACCTGGTGGGTTCCTTGATGATTTGAGTGAGATTGAGGGCATCTAGCTTAGATTGTAGGACTGCCGGGGTGTTAAGCAAATCCCAGTTTAGGTCACCTAACAGAACAAACTCTGAAGCTAGATGGGGGGCGATCAATTCACAAATGGTGTCCAGGGCACAGCTGGGAGCTGACGGGGGTCGGTAGCAGGCGGCAACAGTGAGAGACTTGTTTCTGGAGAGAGTAATTTTCAAAATTAGTAGTTCAAACTGTTTGGGTATGGACCTGGAAAGTATGACATTACTTTGCAGGCTATCTCTGCAGTAGACTGCGACTCCGCCCCCTTTGGCAGTTCTATCTTGACGGAAGATGTTATAGTTGGGTATGGAAATCTCTGAATTTTTGGTGGCCTTCCTGAGCCAGGATTCAGACACGGCAAGGACATCAGGGTTAGCAGAGTGTGCTAAAGCAGTGAGTAAAACAAACTTAGGGAGGAGGCTTCTGATGTTGACATGCATAAAACCAAGACTTTTCGATCACAGAAGTCAACAAATGAGGGTACCTGGGGACATGCAGGGCCTGGGTTTACCTCCACATCACCCGCGGAACAGAGAAGGAGTAGTATGAGGGTGCGGCTAAAGGCTATCAAAACTGGTCGCCTAGAGCGTTGGGGGCAGAGGATAAGAGGAGCAGGTTTCTGGGCATGGTAGAATATATTCAGGGCATAATGCGCAGACAGGGGTATGGTGGGGTGCGGGTACAGCGGAGGTAAGCCCAGGCACTGGGTGATGATGAGAGAGGTTGTATCTCTGGACATGCTGGTTGTAATGGGTGAGGTCACCGCATGGGTGGGGGGTGGGACAAAGGAGGTAACAGGGGTATGCAGAGTGGATCTAGGGGCTCCATTGTGAACTAAAACAATGATAACTAACCTGAACAACAGTATACAAGGCATATTGACATTTGGGAGAGACATACAGCGAGGCATACAGTAATCACAGGTGTTGAATTGGGAAAGCTAGCTAAAAACAGTAGGCGTGATCCCGGATCCGGGTTGGCTCGACGCAAGAAGTTAAAACCTCTTACGGATCAGCTCCTTTTTTTCAATTTTCGCCTAAATTACATACCCATACCATATCTAACTGCCTGTAGCTCAGGCCCTGAAGCAAGGATATGCATATTCTTGGTATCGCTTGAAAGGAAACACATTGAAGTTTGTGGAAATGTAAAAGGAATGTAGGAGAATATAACACATTCGATCTGGTAAAAGATAATACAAAGAAAAAACTACTTTTCTTTTTTGTACCATCATCTTTGAAATGCAAGATAAAGGCCATAATGTATTATTCCAGCCCAGGTGCAATGTAGATTTTAGCTTTTGGCCACTAGATGGTAGCAGTGTACGTGCAAAACTTTAGACTGATCCAATAACCATTGTATTTCTGTTCAAAATGTTGTATCAAGACTGCCGAAATGTACCTAATGTTCAAAACTGTGCACTCTCCTCAAACAATAGCATGGTATTCTTTCACTGTAATAGCTACTGTAAACTGGACAATGCAGTTAGATTAACAAGAGTTGAACCTTTCTGCCAATATCAGATATGTCCATGTCCTGGGAAATATTATTCTTACTTACAACCTCATAATAATCGCATTAGCCTATTTTAGCTCAACCGTCCAGCAGGGTACCGACCAATCCTGAAGAAGTTTGTGCCTTGAATTCTAAATAAATCACTGACAGTGTCACCAGCAAAGCACACCCACACCATCACACCTCCTCCTCAATGCTTCACGGTGGGAACCACACATGCGGAGATCATCCATTCACCTACTCTGTGTCTCACAAAGACTTGGTGGTTGGAACCAAAAATCTCAAATTTGGACTCATCAAACCAAAGGACAGATTTCCACCGGTCTAATGTCCATTGCTTGTGGTTCTTGGCCCAAGCAAGTCTCTTCTTCTCTTTGGTGCCCTTTAGTAGTGGTTTCTTCGCAGGAATCCAACAATGAAGGCCTGATTCACGCAGTCTCCTCTGAACAGTTGATGTGGAGATGTGTCTGTTACTTGAACTCTGAATTATTTATTTGGGCTGCAATTTCACAAGAGCCAGTTTCATCATAGCGCGTGATGGTTTTTGCGACTGCACTTGAAAAACTTTATAAGTTCTTGAAATTTTCCAGACTAACTGACCTTCATGTCTTAATGTGTAGATATTGCTTTTGTATTTTGTGATTTCTATCGATCTTTGGTTGAAATTGTTTGTCTTCATGTTGTCACGCCCCGACCTTAGTTCCTTTTTTATGTCTCTATTTTGGTTTGGTTGGGGCGTGAGTTTTTCTATGTTTTCTATGTGTTTGGCCTGGCATTGTTCCCAATCAGAGGCAGCTGTCTATCGTTGTCTCTGATTGAGAACCATACTTAGGTAGCCTGTTCCCACCTGGTGTTTGTGGGTGGTTGCTTTCTGTTTTGTGTTTTGTACCTAACGGAGCTGTTTCGGTTGTTCTTTTTGTTACTTTGTATTTAGTGTTCAGTTCTATTTAATAAATGACGAACATGTAACACGCTGCGCTTTGGTCCTCACCTTCTTCCACCAACGGCCGTTACACATGTGTCCTTGTCGATTGTAGGCTTAAGTAAGTCCTTTAATGTACAGTACCAGTCAAACGTTTGGACACACCTACTAATTCAAGGGTTTTTCTTTATTTTTACTATTTTATACATCAAATCAAATCAAATCAAATCAAATTTATTTATATAGCCCTTCGTACATCAGCTGATATCTCAAAGTGCTGTACAGAAACCCAGCCTAAAACCCCAAACAGCAAACAATGCAGGTGTAAAAGCACGGTGGCTAGGAAAAACTCCCTAGAAAGGCCAAAACCTAGGAAGAAACCTAGAGAGGAACCGGGCTATGTGGGGTGGCCAGTCCTCTTCTGGCTGTGCCGGGTAGAGATTATAACAGAACATGACCAAGATGTTCAAATGTTCATAAATGACCAGCATGGTCGAATAATAATAAGGCAGAACAGTTGAAACTGGAGCAGCAGCAGTCAGGTGGAATGGGGACAGCAAGGAGCCATCATGTCAGGTAGTCCTGGGGCACTGTCCTAGGGCTCAGGTCCTCCGAGAGAGAGAGAAAGAAAGAGAGAATTAGAGAGAGCATATGTGGGGTGGCCAGTCCTCTTTTGGCTGTGCCGGGTGGAGATTATAACAGAACGTGGCCAAGATGTTCAAATGTTCATAAATGACCCAGCATGGTTGAATAATAGTAAGGCAGAACAGTTGAAACTGGAGCAGGAGCATGGCCAGGTGGACTGGGGACAGCAAGGAGTCCTCATGTCAGGTAGTCCTGGGACATGGTCCTAGGGCCCAGGCCAGTTGAAACTGGAGCAGCAGCATGGCCAGGTGGACTGGGGACAGCAAGGAGTCATCATGTCAGGTAGTCCTGGGGCATGGTCCTAGGGCTCAGGTCCTCCGAGAGAGAGAAAGAAAGAGAGAAGGAGAGAATTAGAGAACGCACACTTAGATTCACACAGGACACCGAATAGGACAGGAGAAGTACTCCAGATATAACAAACTGACCCTAGCCCCCGACACATAAACTACTGCAGCATAAATACTGGAGGCTGAGACAGGAGGGGTCAGGAGACACTGTGGCCCCATCCGAGGACACCCCGGACAGGGCCAAACAGGAAGGATATAACCCCACCCACTTTGCCAAAGCACAGCCCCCACACCACTAGAGGGATATCTTCAACCACCAACTCACCATCCTGAGACAAGGCCGAGTATAGCCCACAAAGATCTCCGCCACGGTACAACCCAAGGGGGGCAACCCAGACAGGCCGACCACAACAGTGAATCAACCCACCCAGGTGACGCACCCCCAGGGACGGCACGAGAGAGCCCCAGCAAGCCAGTGACTCAGCCCCGTAACAGGGTTAGAGGCAGAGAATCCCAGTGGAAAGAGGGGAACCGGCCAGGCAGAGACAGCAAGGGCGGTTCGTTGCTCCAGAGCCTTTCCGTTCACCTTCCCACTCCTGGGCCAGACTACACTCAATCATATGACCCACTGAAGAGATGAGTCTTCAGTAAAGACTTAAAGGTTGAGACCGAGTTTGCGTCTCTGACATGGGTAGGCAGACCGTTCCATAAAAATGGAGCTCTATAGGAGAAAGCCCTGCCTCCAGCTGTTTGCTTAGAAATTCTAGGGACAATTAGGAGGCCTGCGTCTTGTGACCGTAGCGTACGTGTAGGTATGTACGGCAGGACCAAATCAGAGAGGTAGGTAGGAGCAAGCCCATGTAATGCTTTGTAGGTTAGCAGTAAAACCTTGAAATCAGCCCTTGCTTTGACAGGAAGCCAGTGTAGAGAGGCTAGCACTGGAGTAATATGATCAAATTTTTTGGTTCTAGTCAGGATTCTAGCAGCCGTATTTAGCACTAACTGAAGTTTATTTAGTGCTTTATCCGGGTAGCCGGAAAATAGAGCATTGCAGTAGTCTAACCTAGAAGTGACAAAAGCATGGATTAATTTTTCTGCATCATTTTTGGACAGAAAGTTTCTGATTTTTGCAATGTTACGTAGATGGAAAAAAGCTGTCCTCGAAATGGTCTTGATATGTTCTTCAAAAGAGAGATCAGGGTCCAGAGTAACGCCGAGGTCCTTCACAGTTTTATTTGAGACGACTGTACAACCATTAAGATTAATTGTCAGATTCAACAGAAGATCTCTTTGTTTCTTGGGACCTAGAACAAGCATCTCTGTTTTGTCCGAGTTTAATAGTAGAAAGTTTGCAGCCATCCACTTCCTTATGTCTGAAACACATGCTTCTAGCGAGGGCAATTTTGGGGCTTCACCATGTTTCATTGAAATGTACAGCTGTGTGTCATCCGCATAGCAGTGAAAGTTTACATTATGTTTTCGAATAACATCCCCAAGAGGTAAAATATATAGTGAAAACAATAGTGGTCCTAAAACAGAACCTTGAGGAACACCGAAATGTACAGTTGATTTGTCAGAGGACAAACCATTCACAGAGACAAACTGATATCTTTCCGACAGATAAGACCTAAACCAGGCCAGAACATGTCCGTGTAGACCAATTTGGGTTTCCAATCTCTCCAAAGAATGTGGTGATCGATGGTATCAAAAGCAGCACTAAGGTCTAGGAGCACGAGGACAGATGCAGAGCCTCGGTCCGATGCCATTAAAATGTCATTTACCACCTTCACAAGTGCCGTCTCAGTGCTATGATGGGGTCTAAAACCAGACTGAAGCATTTCGTATACATTGTTTGTCTTCAGGAAGGCAGTGAGTTGCTGCGCAACAGCCTTCTCTAAAATCTTTGAGAGGAATGGAAGATTCGATATAGGCCGATAGTTTTTATATTTTCTGGGTCAAGGTTTGGCTTTTTCAAGAGAGGCTTTATTACTGCCACTTTTAGTGAGTTTGGTACACATCCAGTGGATAGAGAGCCGTTTATTATGTTCAACATAGAGGGCCAAGCACAGGAAGCAGCTCTTTCAGTAGTTTAGTTGGAATAGGGTCCAGTATACAGCTTGAAGGTTTAGAGGCCATGATTATTTTCATCATTGTGTCAAGAGATATAGTACTAAAACACTTGAGCGTCTCTCTTGATCCTAGGTCCTGGCAGAGTTGTGCAGACTCAGGACAACTGAGGTTTGGAGGAATACGCAGGTTTAAAGAGGAGTCCGTAATTTGCTTTCTAATAATCATAATCTTTTCCTCAAAGAAGTTCATGAATTTATCACTGCTAAAGTGAAAGTCATCCTCTCTTGGGGAATGCTGCTTTTTAGTTAGCTTTGCCACAGTATCAAAAAGGAATTTCGGATTGTTCTTATTTTCCTCAATTAAGTTAGAAAAATAGGACGATCGAGCAGCAGTAAGGGCTCTTCGGTACTGCAGGGTACCGTCCTTCCAAGCTAGTCGGAAGACTTCCAGTTTGGTGTGGCGCCATTTCCGTTCCAATTTTCTGGAAGCTTGCTTCAGAGCTCGGGTATTTTCTGTGTACCAGGGAGCTAGTTTCTTATGAGACATTTTTTTAGTTTTTAGGGGTGCAACTGCATCTAGGGTATTGCGCAAGGTTAAATTGAGATCCTCAGTTAGGTGGTTAACGGATTTTTGTCCTCTGGCGTCCTTGGGTAGGCAGAGGGAGTCTGGAAGGGCATCAAGGAATCTTTGTGTTGTCTGTGAATTTATAGCACGACTTTTGATGTTCCTTGGTTGGGGTCTGAGCAGATTATTTGTTGCAATTGCAAACGTAATAAAATGGTGGTCCGATAGTCCAGGATTATGAGGAAAAACATTAAGATCCACAACATTTATTCCATGGGACAAAACTAGGTCCAGCGTATGACTGTGACAGTGAGTGGGTCCAGAGACATGTTGGACAAAACCCACTGAGTCGATGATGGCTCCAAAAGCCTTTTGGAGTGGGTCTGTGGACTTTTCCATGTGAATATTAAAGTCACCAAAGATTAGAATATTATCTGCAATGACTACAAGGTCTGATAGGAATTCAGGGAACTCAGTGAGAAACGCTGTATATGGCCCAGGAGGCCTGTAAACAGTAGCTATAAAAAGTGATTGAGTAGGCTGCATAGATTTCATGACTAGAAGCTCAAAAGACGAAAACGTCATTTTTTTTTTTTTTGTAAATTGAAATTTGCTATCGTAAATGTTAGCAACACCTCCGCCTTTGCGGGATGCACGGGGATATGGTCACTAGTGTAGCCAGGAGGTGAGGCCTCATTTAACACAGTAAATTCATCAGGCTTAAGCCATGTTTCAGTCAGGCCAATCACATCAAGATTATGATCAGTGATTAGTTCATTGACTATAATTGCCTTTGAAGTAAGGGATCTAACATTAAGTAGCCCTATTTTGAGATGTGAGGTATCATGATCTCTTTCAGTAATGACAGGAATGGAGGTGGTCTTTATCCTAGTGAGATTGCTAAGGCGAACACCGCCATGTTTAGTTTTGCCCAACCTAGGTCGAGGCACAGACACGGTCTCAATGGTGATAGCTGAGCTGACTACACTGACTATGCTAGTGGCAGACTCCACTATGCTGGCAGGCTGGCTAATAGCCTGCTGCCTGGCCTGCACCCTATTTCATTGTGGAGCTAGAGGAGTTAGAGCCCTGTCTATGTTGGCAGATAAGATGAGAGCACCCCTCCAGCTAGGATGGAGTCCGTCACTCCTCAGCAGGTCAGGCTTGGTCCTGTTTGTGGGTGAGTCCCAGAAAGAGGGCCAATTATCTACAAATTCTATCTTTTGGGAGGGGCAGAAAACAGTTTTCAACCAGCGATTGAGTTGTGAGACTCTGCTGTAGAGCTCATCACTCCCCCTAACTGGGAGGGGGCCAGAGACAATTACTCGATGCCGACACATCTTTCTAGCTGATATGCACGCAGAAGCTATGTTGCGCTTGGTGATCTCTGACTGTTTCATCCTGACATCGTTGGTGCCGACGTGGATAACAATATCTCTATACTCTCTACACTCGCCAGTTTTAGCTTTAGCCAGCACCATCTTCAGATTAGCCTTAACGTCGGTAGCCCTGCCCCCGGGTAAACAGTGTATGATCGCTGGATGATTCGCTTTAAGTCTAATACTGCGGGTAATGGAGTCGCCAATGACTAGAGTTTTCAATTTGTCAGAGCTAATGGTGGGAAGCTTCGGCGTCTCAGACCCCGTAACGGGGGAGGAGTAGAGACCAGAGAAGACTCGGCCTCTGACACCGACCCGCTGCTTAATGGGGAGAACCGGTTGAAAGTTTCTGTCTGCTGAATGAGCGACACCGGTTGAGCGTTCCTACAGCATTTCCTTCCAGAAACCGTGAGAAAGTTGTCCGGCTGCGGGGACTGTGCCAGGGGATTTATACTACTATCTGTACTTACTGGTGGCACAGACGCTGTTTCATCCTTTCCTACACTGAAATTACCCTTGCCTAACGATTGCGTCTGAAGCTGGGCTTGCAGTACAGCTATCCTCGCCGTAAGGCGAGCACAGCGGCTGCAATTAGAAGGCATCATGTTAATGTTACTACTTAGCTTCGGCTGTTGGAGGTCCTGACGAATCGTGTCCAGATAAAGCGTCCGGAGTGAAAAAGTTGAGGAAAAAATAAATAAATATATGAACGGTAATTAAAAAGTGAAAACCGTAAAGTTGTCAGGTAGCAAAATAGGTTGGCAACAAAACGCACAGCAATTCGAAAACAAGCCTGCAAGTTGTGACCGGATACATAGTAGAATAATAGTGAAGACATGAAAACTACGAAAGAAAACATAAGGAATCATGTAGTAACCAAAAAAGCATTAACCAAATTTAAATATATTTTAGATTCTTCAAAGTAGCCACCCTTTGCCTTGATGACAGCTTTGCACACTCTTGACATTCTCTCAACCAGCTTCATGAGGTCAGCTGGAATACATTTCAGGTGTGCCTTGTTAAAAGTTAATTTATGGAATGTATTTCCTTCATAATGTGTCTGAGCCAATCAGTTGTGTTGTGACAAAGTAGGGGTGGTATACAGAAGACAGCATTATTTGGTAAAAGACCAAGTCCATATTATGCCAAGAACAGCTAAAATAAGCAAAGAGAAATGACAGTCCATCATTTCTTTAAGCTCTCGCCAATGATTCACCACCTCTTAATGGACATCGCCTCAGTACAGGTAGGTATACTGGACAGCGCCTCTGTCTGGTAGCTCGCTATAGAATTCTTCCGTTTGTGGACATTTTCTTTGGGGGGGTCACAGTTAGGTAGCCTACAGTGCGTGTATGAAAATCATAACAGGCACACAGATCTTTAGAAATGGTAGAATCAATTGTAAATTGGCACTGCATATTAAAAAGGTTGCCGACCCCCTGCAATAGGCTACACAAAGCCACCCTTGTAGAAAGATGCATTCAGTCTATTATGACGGTGTCATTGTCTCGTGCGCTTCCCAAAAAAATGTCTTGTCTTGCAGTCAGAGCCGTTCCTCATACTGTGTGCGCCCAGCTAATTTTTGCATTGTCTGTCTGCATTATTAACCAGGAAGGGAAACTTTCTGCGAATATTGAGGCATTGTGCATCAACAAGGTGATGGTAAGAATATTGAAACATTGTATCAACAAACGAGGCGGCTTGGAGAAGATTGAAATTTGTTGTAACAAGGCGGCTCCGAGAACACTGCACGCTCTCACGTTGAATACTGACTTGTATCCCGGGTGACCTGGCTTTAACATTGATATTACAACATAGTAGCCAATGAGGAGGCGGCTCATGCCAATTTTTCCCCAGGCATGCTTGTCTCTGTCTGATATTATTGTGTTGCCTACACAGCAATTGTACTATCTGGGTGCTATACATATAAAAACAGATTTCACAACCTACAGTTGAAGTCGAAAGTTGACATACACCTGAGCCAAATACATTTAAACTCAGTTTTTTTTACAATTCCTGACATTTAATCTTAGTAAAAATGCTCTGTCTTAGGTCAGTTAGGATCACCACTTTTTTTAAGAATGTGAAATGCCAGAATAGGAGAGATAATTATTTATTTCAGCTTTTATTTCTCTCACCACATTCCCAGTGGGTCAGAAGTTTACATACACTCAATTAGTATTTGGTAGCATTGCCTTTAAATTGTTTAACTTGGGTCAAACGTTTCGGATACCCTTCCACCAGCTTCCCACAATCAGTTGGGTGAATTTTGGCCCATTCCACCTGACAGAGCTGGGGTAACTGAGTCAGGACTGTAGGTCTCCTTGCTCGCACACACGTTTTCAATTCTGCCTACACATGTTCCATAGGAATGAGGTCAGGGCTTTGTGATGGCCACTCCAATACCTTGACTTTGTTGTCCTGAATCCATTTTGACACAACTTTGGAAGAATGCTTGGGGTCATTGTCCATTTGGAAGACCCATTTGCGACCAAGCTGTAACTTTCTGACTGATGTCTTGAGATGTTGCTTCAATATATCCACATAATTTTCATTCCTCATGATGCCATCTATTTTGTGAAGTGCACCAGTCCGTCCTGCAGCAAAGAACCCCCACAACATGATTCTGCCACCCCCGTTCTTCATGGTTGGGATGGTGTTCTTCGGCTTGCAAGCCGCCCCCTTTTTCCTCCAAACATAACAATGATCATTATTACCAAACAAGTCTATTTTTGTTTCATCAGACCAGAGGACATTTCTCCAAAACGTACGATCTTTGTCCCCATGTGCAGTTGCAAACCGTAGTCTGGCTTTTTTATTGCAGTTTTGGAGCACTGGCTTCTTCCTTGCTGAGCGGCCTTTCAGGTTATGTCGCTATAGGACTCGTTTTACTGTGGATATAAATACTTTTGTGCCTGTTTCCTCCATCATCTTCACAAGGTCCTTTGCTGTTGTTCTTGGATTGATTTGCACTTTTCACACCAAAGTACGTTCATCTCTAGGAGACAGAACCTGTCTCCTTCCTGAGTGGTATGACGGCTGCGTGGTCCAATGGTGTTTGCGTACTATTGTTTGTACAGATGAACGTGGTACCTTCAGGCATTTGGAAATTGCTCCCAAGGATGAACCAGACTTGTGGAGGTCTACAATTATTTTTCTGAGGTCTTGGCTGATTTCTTTTCATTTTCCCATGATGTCAAGTAAAGAGGCACTGAGTTTTAAGTTAGGCCTTGAAATACATCCACAGGTACACCTCAAACTGACACAAATTATGTCAATTAGCCCATCAGAAGCTTCTAAAGCCATGACATAACTTTCTGGATTTTTCCAAGCTGTTTAATGGCACAGTCAACTTAGTGTATGTAAACTTCTGACCCACTGGAATTGTGATACAGTGAATTATACGTGAAATAATATGTCTGTAAACAATTTCTGGAGATGACCGACTTGCCAAAACTATAATTTGTTTACAAAACGTTTGTGAAGTTCTTGAAAAAAGAATTTTAATGACTCCAACCTAAGTGTATGTAAACTTCTGACATCAACTGTATACTTTAATAGCAATATAATAGCTTTTGGTTTCTAATGCTTTCAGATTACAACAAGGCTTACAAGACTGAGTTCAAATGCCGACATCAAATTCAAAGAAATCTTTGCACTGCCTAAACAGCTGACTTACAAAGCTAATTCCACAGTCTCTGCTCTCTGCTTTCTAAAGTTTCTGAAAAGGTGCCCAGGCTGGTAGCTGCTCTCCCCGAGCAATGCTCCTCATGGTCTTAAAGTCAGCTATATTAATACGCTAAACAGCCATTGTATTTTAATCGGAATTGGAATGATTTTATTCTACTTTTTTTGGCCCTCTGACACCCCTGTATAGGAGTAACAGTTTCAGCATAGGGCACTGATCAAGAAGATAAACTGATCCACGAAAAATGAAAGAACATTTACAATGCACAGACTTTACAGACCACAGTCCTCAATGATCCCAGTACCATTACGTTTAAAGATTGTTTTGAATATGAGAATGTTGGCTATTGTTTTTCTAACCTGCAACTCTTTTCTTCCAGACATCATCTGACTATAATCCCACTTACACACCCAGTTTTCGGTTAGTTTGTAAACAAGACATGTGCATCTTTAATAGAGACCTGGCTTATAGCAGAAAGTAGGGTAAATATAAATATGATCAAATAAAGTAGAACCTGTGGCTGGTGGGCCTGTGTGCTGCATGCCACAGTTTGTTCAGTGTTAAACCAATAAGATATGGCTAGGTTGGGCTGGGCAGCCGGAACAGATAGGCGCTGTGATTGGGTACACAATGGTGTGTCCCCTGCCTCTGTATCAGTGGCTCTGATTTTCAGTTGGATAGTAGGGTTGGTCTGTGTCTGTCTGTGTGTGTGTGTGTGTGTGTGTGTGTGTGTGTGTGTGTGTGTGTGTGTGTGTGTATGTGTATGTGTATGTGTGTGTGTGTGTGTGTGTGTGTGTGTGTGTGTGTGTGTGTGTGTGTGTGTGTGTGTGTGGAGGGATGGTGTTTGCTGTCGTCTTATGATCTGGCAGCCATAGGCAGGTATACAGCAGGGAGACTGTTCGCCTTGGAACTCAGCTCGCTCCACAGTATAGTGTGTGTGTGCGTGCGTGTGCGTTAGTGAGTGTGTGTTTATATGATTAAGGACATTTGGAGGTTGGTCTTCTCACCTTTTTCTCGGCAGGTGAACAGCAGTCAGGGAGGATAGAGAGTTGTATAACATTTGGATAGAATACAAATTTGTATTTTTATGAGTATGGCCTTATTTCTATTACAGCATATTGGATGACTATTATTCATTTTCCATTCACCAGCTCAATGTAACATTGATTGCTTTAAGCTACTACATAATACTTGAATTTGCCCTATACCCATCATGAGGTTGCTACAACTTAGCCAACAAAGTTTATAACGTAGGTGCATAGTATGAGAGACAAATTGCAACAAACAAGGTGACAGACAGTGAAAAATGAAATACCACCTTGCACACACTTGCCTGCAACTAGCAGATCTGGGGTGTAATAATTAGTCCAAGCAATGTTGTGTTTTGCAACTAAAATTAGAGTTTCTATTGGACAAATTCAGGCAGGTCCCTCCCCATTTCGTTCTGTTTGCTTCCGTTTAAGAAATGTTTTGCAACAGAATCGGCGGAATGAATACACCCCTGATCACCCGCACACATATTTCACCTTCATAACAGCCACATACAGCATCATCGCTTTGCTAGTTATATAATTCCATCTCACATCTACACGCTTTCCTCCTCTCACCTTCCCCTTAGCTTGTGGACTTTAGTGCACAACACAACAGCTGTCTTTGACCACGCACAAAAAACTCTCCAGGCCAAACCTTAATATCATGACCACTAACCACTACACAGCCTATATCGTTGTCACCATATTAACATTATATTCAGCAAACTAGAACTAACGCATTAGTAAACCCACAATCCAATCCGTGTGTACAGTCATGCAGTAGTACATAGCAAGCAGTTTAGCAGTTACACCGGCGGGCCCCTGTGGCAATACATTAATAAAACCGAAAGCTTACCTTGACTTAGCCAGCTAGCTAACCTAAGTATCACTCCTCTCTGTTAGAGTTAGGTTGTTGAGTATAGTTTAAATTACTGTAGCTGCATTAGTTAAGTAAGCGAAATGCAAACTAAGAATAAAAAAATTAGATCAAAATATGTATTTTTCTCTTTCTGGTGCTTCACCTTAATTTTAGAAAAAAGGAATTTGTTCAAAACTGTTGAGTTAACTACTGAACACACGTTATGCACTTCAGTGCTCACTAGCTGTTGCTTACGCTTTAGGTAAATTCTCTGATCCTTTGATTGGATTGACAACATGTCAGTTAATACTGCAAGAGCCCTGATAGGTTGGAGGACATCCCCCAGAAGTGGTCATCATTTCTTGTGTCTATGGAACCATAAGCCTCCTAGGTTTGGTATTGAAGTCCATGTACACAGATTAGGATGGAAAATAGCTGTCCTCCGACTACACAATGGTGTTACCCTAGATGGTGTTACCCTAGTGGGTGTTGTTGAGGCTACTGTAGACCTTCATTGCAAAGCAGTGTGTTTTCATCAGTTAAAAAAGAGAACTTTTAATGTTTCACTATTTAAAACCAGTTAAATGTAACAACATGTCATCAAAAATGTTATCCCAAGTCATTATTTATCTTGAAATGCCCATAAACAATAACTAGTAATGCTGCACACTCCAAGAAAGGTTCAAATCTCACCTTTCTGGATAGAAATAGTTGTAAATTGCTGAGGTGTAGTCACTTTTGAGGACACAAGCTCAAGTACACAGTACAAATATGACACAAATATGAAAACATTAAATATTTTATATTATGTATTTTCTATTCAACAAAACGGTATGAATAAGACTGGAAATGACTTGTATGTTTTCAAAATATGGTACAATCAAATTACAACTATAAGATTTCACCTTCTTTATAACTGTAACATTCATATTTATATGTTTAGTGTTAGACAAAATGTGCGTATTTTCTAAAGGTCTCTCTTGATCAAAAAGTCTGTCCCCATCGCTCTAGCTCGGCTTCCTGAACTCTTTAGGAACTCACCTTTCATCTCATATTAATATTGTCTGTCTATGACAAACAGAACGTTTATTATTATTTATTTTTTTACATCTATTAATTATTTATGATTACTGGCTATAAATCTCAGAATGTACTACTGCGACGAAACCACTCTCTCCTGCTGCGCTACGACTGTTAGTGGCTGTGACGTAGGGTTTAGCCAGAAGTTGACGGATAGTCAGAAAAGCGAATTAAATGTTAGGTGGGACATCCCAGTTTCAAGTGGAGTTAGATTTCACATCCTGCTTCACACAGGCAAAGACATACTCCTCTCTGCACAGTAGATCCTATTTTAGATGAGTTTTACAAGTGACAGTAGGATTTATGTTCTTTTTTCACCTATCACCACAGGCAGTCTGATCTTTAGTGAATATGAAAGGTACACTCTTCAATCTGCCAGGAAAGGTAGCAATATGTCCTCACACACAAACCCAGCACAGAGACACGCACACACAGTCTACCCTTGGAGACAGAGCTCATTGTGTGTGTGTTGCTGTGTGCTCCAGAGGAGCTACTGTGTGGTTGAGCGAGAGGGGATTGGGTGATTTGTGACCCCTGTGGTGGGGAGCAGGAGTGGGTGTGGTTGAGAAACAGAGTTCCAGGTTGTTGGGAGCAGTGTAGGCCTCAGGGGCAGGCCAGGCAAGGGAGTTGTTAGGTCACTGAGCCTGCACTAATGTGACATTCACCCAAAGGCGCAGAACAAGGGGCCCCTGCAAGAACACTAAAAACATCATATCCAAGAAATCTAGGTAACATTTCCTTTTAAGTACCAGTACCAGGTAATTGTTTTATGCTGTATGTAATAGCAGTTCATGGTAAGACAGAGCGAGATAACATACAGTATCTTTGTACAGAACCAGGTTGACACTTTTTATTATTGAAATTCCAATGGGAACTGTAAGGATTAACACCCTTCACATATGCTTTAATAATTATATTTGCCTGGATAAAAGGATAGAGCAGTCGCTCAAACGTTTCACACATGTCAGTTTGACATTCATTAAATGCCTATAGGTGGACCATATCTCCCAGAGTGGTGTGTAACTTGCCTTGTCCCACAGAGCGTCAACACACACAGCTCTCTTATTTTTCTTCCACAAACCTTAAAGGGGAATTTCACCCTGGGGGAATCTGGGCTTGTTTTCATCATGTCTGAGGCATTTTTAGGACATAATTGCCCACGAGGAAGGCAGGTCAGGGCTTTGCAAGCTGAAGGATACACCCTGTGACAGCTTCCGGCGTAGTCCTGATTTGTGGCATTTTGCGAAGGTTCTATGTTATACTGATAGCTCTGTACATTTTTTGTGCGTGTACATATGGTTGTCCATGTTCAATAAAGCTATTATTGGATGTCTTTCAACAATGTTCCTATCGGCGGATTCATTGCTAAATATACAAGCGGACACATTTTTTCCAGTCTCTGAACGATTACAACTTGGTGTTTTGCGGTGTTTCGTGCACTGGCCCCTCCTCCAAGGTGATCTTTTTTCTAAAAGGAGGTTGACACTAACAACAATCTTTTGGGCAAAACTGAAAGAACTAACCAGACACAATATCCTCTCATCAACATGAATTTGACAATGGAGCATCTATTAGCTACATGGTGACATTCAACCATACATGTTTCATCCAGAATATAGTGAAGATGATTCAAAACAAAGAGTTGGATTTAACTAACGTTAGAACCTCAGCTACAGCTGATGCCACCACCAAGACGGCCAATGACAAATATGGTGTCTAACTTAGTAAATAAGTTTTCCTGCAAGCCACCTAGCTAGCTAGTTAACTTTAGTTTATCTACTGAAAACCATATTGTGTATTGCTGGCTAACATACTACTGTGTTACAGTGGGGGGAAATTCAATATTTATTCTGTTTGCTAACTTACCTAGCGAGGTAGGAAGCAAACTAAGTTAGCTAGGTAAACAGGGTGGGTGTTGCTATGGTGACCAGTGAGCTGAGATAAGGCGGGGCTGTACCTTGCAAAGACTTATAGATGACCTGGAGCCAGTGGGTTTGGCGACAAATATGAAGTGAGTGCCAAGAGAGCATACAGGTCACAGTGGTGGATGGTAAAAGGGGATTTGGTGACCAAACGGATGGCACTGTGATAGACTACATCCTTTTGCTGAGTAGAGTGTTGGAGGCTAGGTGGAAAGCATGGCCAGCCGTAGAAAAATGCTTATTGAAATTCTTGATTATCGCAGATTTATCGGTGGTGACAGTGTTTCTTAGCCTCAGTGCAGTGGGCAGCTGGGAGGAGGTGCTCTTATTCTCCATTAACAGTGTCCCTAAACTTTTCGGAGTTTGTGCTACAGGATGAAAATGTCTGTTTGATAAAGCTAGCCTTTGCTACCCTGTATGCCTTTGTATATTGGTTCCTAACTTCCCTGAAAAGTTGCATATCGCGGGGGCTATTCAATGCTAATGCAGTACGCCATAGGATGTTTTTGTGCTGTTCAAGGGCAGTCAAATCTGGAGTGAACCAAGGGCTATATCTGTTCTTAGTTCTACATTTTTGAATGGGACATGCTTATTTAATTTGTGAGGAAAGTACTTTAAAAGAATAACCAGGCATTCTCTACTGACAGAATGAGGTCAATATCCTTCTAGGATACCTGGGCCAGTTCGATTAGAAAGGCCTGCTTGTTGAAGTGTTTTAGGGAGCGTTTGACAGTGATGAGGGGTGGTTGTTTGACCGCGGACCCATTACGGATGCAGGCAATGAGGCAGTGATCGCTGAGATCCTGGTTGAAGACATGCACCACACCTCACATTTGTTTCTTGTTAGCAAACGTGTAACATCAGCATCTGTAAATAATTTTAATGGACAGCTGTGTAACATAATTGAGAGGTTTGATATTGAAGCTGGTTTTAATATAAAAATATTTGCCTAAACATGCCTGATGGACATGGCTGTAGGTAGATACTGTTTGCGTACCTACCCAGATACATTTGTACGTTCTGGTCTCTGTTCAAAGTTTGAAGCCATATATGTTTATATTAGGCTAGATATTGTTGTAAATGTAATCTCTGTGCTTGTGCACATGTATGCATGTTCAACTAGTCTACCCTATTGTTGATGTTATGCTGGCACAGTTCAACTGTTGTTCAAACTGTACAATAGAGTATAATTGTTTTTTTGTCTTACAGACAATAATGTGTGGTGCCTGGGCTTCTTCCTGGAGGGGATTCTAGATACAGAAACAGAATTCCTTTGCCTGTGTGTGTCATTGTAGCAGAACTGTATCTCGTGAACTGTATCCCTCTCGAGGGATTAGACATTATGCTGGATTTCAATCAAATGACTCATGAGGAGCTGAATGACCGTTTGACCATGACAACACTCCCCTCACAGCTTTACAAGTATTCCCTGAACTTCTTTGGAATTGTAATTTCATCATGACCATCTCTCCCATCATCTGCTGATCACCAAATCAAATCAAATCAAAATAAAATCAAATGTATTTATATAGCCCTTCGTACATCAGCTGATATCTCAAAGTGCTGTACAGAAACCCAGCCTAAAACCCCAAACAGCAAGCAATGCAGGTGTAGAAGCACGGTGGCTAGGAAAAACTCCCTAGAAAGGCCAAAACCTAGGAAGAAACCTAGAGAGGAACCAGGCTATGTGGGGTGGCCAGTCCTCTTCTGGCTGTGCCGGGTGGAGATTATAACAGAACATGGCCAAGATGTTCAAATGTTCATAAATGACCAGCATGGTCGAATAATAATAAGGCAGAACAGTTGAAACTGGAGCAGCAGCACAGTCAGGTGGACTGGGCACAGCAAGGAGTCATCATGTCAGGTCGTCCTGGGGCACGGTCCTTGGGCTCAGGTCCTCCGAGAGAGAGAAAGAAAGAGAGAATTAGAGAGAGCATATGTGGGGTGGCCAGTCCTCTTCTGGCTGTGCCGGGTGGAGATTATAACAGAACATGGCCAAGATGTTCAAATGTTCATAAATGACCAGCATGGTCAAATAATAGTAAGGCAGAACAGTTGAAACTGGAGCAGCAGCATGGCCAGGTGGACTGGGGACAGCAAGGAGTCATCATGTCAGGTAGTCCTGGGGCATGGTCCTAGGGCTCAGGTCCTCCGAGAGAGAGAAAGAAAGAAGGAGAGAATTAGAGAACGCACACTTAGATTCACACAGGACACTGAATAGGACAGGAGAAGTACTCCAGATATAACAAACTGACCCTAGCCCCCCGACACAAACTGCTGCAGCATAAATACTGGAGGCTGAGACAGGAGGGGGGGGGCAGTTCTCTTAGCTCCAGATTTTTACACCAGATTATATAATTTAAATTTAAAATGTTGTAAAAAAAATGGTATCCATTATTGGGAGTTACAGGATAGGTCCTGTTTGGTGCAGCACAAAGAATTTTCTACCAACCTTCATCCTCGATTCTTCTCATAAACGAAAGTCTCATTAAATGTCTGTGTCCAGTTGCAGGGGTTCAGTTTGAATTTAGACAATGCTCCGTTATTAAAATAAATACTTTTTTTGCTCCATACTGGGCGTTCCGGGATTTCAAACATTGCTTCACCACAGCTCTCATCTTGGTTCATCCTGACCCGTCCTGCCAGTTCGTGGTGGAGGCCGATGCTTTGGATGTTGGAGTGGGGGCTGTCCTGTCCCAGTTGTCTGGATTGGACCTCAAGTTACATCCCTGCGCCTTCTTCTCCCACTGCCTCTACGCCACAGAGTTTCTCGTGGTGAAGATGGCGTTGGAGTGGAGACACTGGCTGGAGGGGGCGGAACATCCATTCATTGTGTGGACCGACCACAAGAACCTGGAATATCTCAGCACTGCCAAGTGCCTCAATTCCAAGCAGGCTAGGCGAGCCCTACGGGATCCAAGAATGTCAAGCCAGATGCTCTGTCATGCCTCTATAGCTCCACGACTACTACCCCGGAACCTGAGACCATCCTTCCCACCTCGTGCCTGACAACGGCACTCAGCTGGGGAATAGGGAAGCAGGTTCGGGAGGCGCAGCGTTCCCAGCCGAACCCCGGGGGGTCCAGATAACAGGATGTTCATGCATGATGCGGTCCGCTCCGCAGTCCTGGAGTTGGCCCACTTCTCCAGGCTTGCCTTTCTCCTGGGTTCCCGTCAGACCCTGGCTTTTGTGAGACAACGCTTCTTTGTGGACTACCATGGTTCCTGACGTCTCTGCATTTGTCGCCCTTGCACGAACGGTCTGTGCACAGAACAAGACTCCTCAGCAAGCTCCGGCTGGTCTCCTCCAACCTCTGCCTGTCCCTGGTCTCACATCTCCCTGGACGAGTTACTAGTCTCCTCCTGTCTGATGGCAACACCGCCATCCTGAACGTGGTGGATCGGTTTTCCAAAGCCGCTCACTTCATTCCTCTCCCCAAGCTACCCTCTGCCAAAGAAACGTCCCAGCTCATGGTGCAGCACGTCTTCCAGATCCATGGACTACCAGTAGACATGGTCTCTGACCGGGGTTCTCAGTTCTTGTCCCGGTTCTGGAAGGCGTTCTGCACCTTCATTGGGTCGTCAGCCAGCCTGTCCTATAGGTTCCACCCCCAGTCCAACGGCCAGTCAGAGCGAGCCAAACAGGACCTAGAGACGACTCTGCTCTGCCTGGTCTCCGCCAACCCCACCACCTAGAGTCAGCAGCTTGTGTGGGTTGAATACGCCCGCAACACCCTTCCCTGCTCTGCCACAGGCTTATTACCTTTAGAGTGTTCCCTGGGGTATCAGCCCCTGCTCTTCCTGAGCAGGAAGAAGAGGTCGGCATACCTTTTGCCCAGATGTTTGCCTGCCGCTATCGTCGTCCCTGGAGTTGAGCCTGGTCGGCCGTCCTCAAGACCACCTCCAGGTATCGGCGACAAGTGTATCGCCGGGTGGAGTCCCACAAACTCTCCAGCCAGTTGATCGGCCCGTTTCCCATTTCCAAGATCATTAGCCCCTCTGCTGTTCGTCTTCTGTTGCCCTGTACCCTTCGTCTACTTCCCACCTTTCATGTGTCCAGAGTTAAACCCATGTCCCACAGCCCTTTGTCTCCTGCATCTGGGTCATACCTGAAATGTGATAGGTTGATAAGCTGAACCAGGTTAGTTACAACTTGGGTTGGAGTGAAAACCTACAGAAGGTTAGCTCTCCAGGAACAGGGTTGGAGACCACTGTTCTACATAGTCTTATGCTGAGCCACACTGACTGCGTTTACACAGGCAGCAGAATTCTGATATTTCTTACACCAATTGGTCTTAATGGTCAGCTGAATAAGACTTTGCTGAAAGTGGTGTATGGCTTCTTTACCACCAACTGTTTGGTCCTCTTGCAGAAGATTTGTTGGTACTACATGTCAACTGGAAAGACGTAGTTGTGGTGTTAGAATTTTACACTTTTTGTGTAAGGGATGTAGAACAACACGCCTTTGTTGGTAAAGGCATCAACCGAATGGGATCGGCTAGCGCACATATGTCAGAGTCAAGGCCCGCGGGCCACATCCGGCCCGCGAGAAGGTTTTTTACGGCCCCTGGGATGATCTTGATTTATTATTAGAACCGGCCCGCAGACCGCAGCAAGCCGGCAGCCCGCAGATCTTTTACACGCACCAATACTACATTTCCCACAATGCAACGGTGACGCACCGAGCAGTAGGCTGCTTCATTTCAATATTTATTGGCACAGCAGTTGTCAGCATCACAGTAAAATTAACTTTCAGATACCCATCAAAAATGGCAAAACGGAAGGTGGACACTGAGAACCGGGGTTTCAAACAAGGTGGGAGTCGGAGTATTTGTTCACGGAGGTAGCTGGAAAACCTGTGTGTCTTCTGTGTGGAGAAAGTGTGGCGGTACTGAAAGAGTATAATCTGAGACGACATTATGAAACGAAACACGCGGACAAAAACAAGAATATGGACATGGAACAAAGGCTACAAAAGGCAGAGGAATTAAAACGAGGCCTCAAATCTCGACAGGCTCTGTTCAAAAAAGCCAAATCACAAGGCCAGGCTGCTGTCAAGGCCAGTTTTATTTTGGCAGAAGAGATCGCTAAATCAGCCCGGCCATTTACGGAGGGGATTTCATCAAAAACTGCATGATTAAAGTTTGTGACGAAGTTTGCCCAGAAAAAGGCAACTCTTTTTAAATGTGAGTCTGAGCAGAAACACCATTGCCGAGAGAGTAGACCAGTTGTCCATCAATCTAAAAGTGCAGCTTGTGAAAAAGGAAAAGATTTCATTGCATATTCCTTGGCTGTGGATGAGAGCACCGACATTTCTGACATTGCCCAGTTGTCAATTTTCATCCGCGGAGTGGACTCCAGCCTAAGCGTGACAGAGGAGTTTTTGGCTTTACGTCCTATGCATGGCACAACTACGGGGCATGATTTGTATGAAGAGGTGTCAAGATGTGTAAATGAGATGGAGCTGCCTTGGGAAAAACTCGTGGGTTTGACAACCGACGGAGCACCTGCGATGTGTGGACACAGGAGCGGACTGGTGGCGAAGATACGGGAAAAGATGCAAGAGGAAAACGCGACAGGTGAGCTGACAGCTTATCATTGTATCATACACCAGGAAGCGTTGTGCGGTAAAGCCTTGAAAATGGAGCATGTAATGAGCATCATCACGCGCACAGTTAACTTTATCAGAGCCAAAGGTTTGAATCACCGCCAGTTCAAGGCATTTCTGACGGAGTTAGAAACGGAGCATGGTGATTTGCCTTATCACACAGAGGTGCGATGGCTAAGCCAGGGAAAGGTGCTTCAAAGATGTTTCGAGCTTCGTGAGGAGATTTGTCTGTTCTTGGACAGCAAAGGGAAAGACACAACACAACTCCGAGACGAAATGTTTCTGTGTGAAATGGCTTTTCTGTGTGACATTACGAGTCATCTGAATGCAATGAACTTGCAGCTGCAGGGTCGGGATCGTGTCATCTCTGATATGTACAGTACAGTGAAGGCATTTAAAACCAAACTGACTCTGTGGGAGACGCAGATGCGGAAAGAAAATTTGAGCCACTTTCCCAGCTGCCAGACCATGAAAGAGAAGCTCTCTACCAGTGCGTTCCCGAGCGCACAGTTGGCTGATAAAATAGGTATGCTTGCCGCTGACTTTCGACGCCGATTTGCTGACTTTGAAGCACAAAAAGCAGGTTGGAACTGCTCGGTAACCCATTTGCTGTTGACGTGGAAAGCTCACCACCAAACCTCCAAATGGAGTTGATTGACCTCCAATGCAATGATGCACTGAGGGCAAAATATGCGGCAGTGGGTGCTGCGGAGTTCGCCCGTTTCCTCCCCGACACAATGCCCCAGCTGCGCATCCAGGCTGCTCAAACGTTGTCTATGTTTGGCAGCACATACCTGTGTGAACAACTGTTTTCTTTGATGAACTTGAACAAAACATCACACAGAAGTCGACTTACTGCTGAACACCTCCACTCAATTCTGAGGATTTCCTCAGCTCAGAGCCTTACCCCGAACATTGATGAACTTGTGGAAAAGATGGGACACCACCAAGTATCACCCTCAACCTCAAACAAGTGAACATTACTGTGCAATCACATATTTAGAGTTTTTACTCAGTTCAAGTTTAAAAGTTAAAGTTTAATATTTGTTTTCACTGCATGTTACTTCTCCTTAAACAAAGTGTTGTTTTTGATTAATAGATTTTTGCACTTTATTTTATTGTATTTCAATCCAATTATATTTTAAAAATATTTCAGTTGAGTGGATGATAGAAAATTGCTATTATTGTTTTTTTCTTTGAAGTAAATTTAGCCCACTTTTGCTAAAATAGAAAATATAGGCTACTGATGGTGCCTTGAATACCGGTTTCTTTCATTTAATGTTCATGTTATGGGGATTTTTATATAAAGGAAATTTGTCTTTTGTGTCTGTTGAAAATTAAAGATTACTGACAGAGCCATAAGAAAATATTGCTTTATTTATCTGATCATATTGGAATATATTTGTTAGGTTTTCAGTAGGTTCAATTAGGTTCACTAGACTATATGCGTCATTTAAAAATGTTTCAATGAACATTCGAACAGTCCGGCCCTCGGCTTGTAGCTAAATTTTTTATTTGGCCCTCCGTCCATTTGACTTTGACACCCCTGGGCTAGCGGATTGTTCAAGGGCATTGAGGGGACACTGGGAGCTGCTTTTGAAAGGAAAGATCATTTAACAAAATCAATGGGCTGAGGGGCTAAAGAAGATGTGAAAAGTCTTTGGAAGGCAGTTCTTACAGTATGAATTGTTATGATTAGGAGATTGAGGAGAAATGGCACCTCAATCGCTCTCACACACAACAATACATTTACTTGCTAAGTACAACCCTGCATAACCAAAACCTCATTCCTCATCTCAAATATACTGTCTGTAAACCTCCCCAGCCCATTGACTTTGACAGATAATTATTGTCAATAGTAACCCTTTGCAGGGGAAGTCTTTATTGTGTTTTGAGAATGAAGTGGTTGTGTCATTACTGTTGTAGTCTTATACCTTTTAGTGTCCCTTGCTGGTTTCTGTCCCACATTCAAGGTGTGTCCGCTCCCTCATGCTTGTGTACCCAAAATGACACCACTTTGGGGGTTTTTCAGCAGGGCACAACAGGACTCCAGATAACCTGAGTTTTACAAAAATGTCATGACAGCTTTTGGAGATATTTCAACAATACAATTTTGTGGTAAATTGATCCAATTTTTTTATATTTTGAAAAAGTTCAAAGCCTTAGGATAAATAATCCACTTGTATATTTTTGCCATCTTACCTTCACCTTGTGCAGAGCTAGGGGTTAGAAGCGCATGTTGGTGGAATCAGATTATGTACCACCAAGAACAAAATGCACAACAATACACAACTAATACCACCCAACTAATTGTATTTACTTATATTACATTTACATTTTACATTTAAGTCATTTAGCAGACGCTCTTATCCAGAGCGACTTACAAATTGGTGCATACACCTTATGACAACCAGTGGAACAGCCACTTGCATCTAAATCTTGTTGGGGGGGAGAAGGGGGGGGTGAGAAGGATTACTTACCCTTACTTACCCTATCCTAGGTATTCCTTGAAGAGGTGGGGTTTCAGGTGTCTCCGGAAGGTGGTGATTGACTCCGCTGTCCTGGCGTCGTGAGGGAGTTTGTTCCACCATTGGGGGGCCAGAGCAGCGAACAGTTTTGACTGGGCTGAGCGGGAACTGTACTTCCTCAGTGGTAGGGAGGCGAGCAGGCCAGAGGTGGATGAACGCAGTGCCCTTGTTTGGGTGTAGGGCCTGATCAGAGCCTGGAGGTACTGAGGTGCCGTTCCCCTCACAGCTCCGTAGGCGAGCACCATGGTCTTGTAGCGGATGCGAGCTTCAACTGGAAGCCAGTGGAGAGAGCGGAGGAGCGGGGTGACGTGAGAGAACTTGGGAAGGTTGAACACCAGACGGGCTGCGGCGTTCTGGATGAGTTGTAGGGGTTTAATGGCACAGGCAGGGAGCCCAGCCAACAGCGAGTTGCAGTAATCAAGACGGGAGATGACAAGTGCCTGGATTAGGACCTGCGCCGCTTCCTGTGTGAGGCAGGGTCGTACTCTGCGGATGTTGTAGAGCATGAACCTACAGGAACGGGACACCGCCTTGATGTTAGTTGAGAACGTCAGGGTGTTGTCCAGGATCACGCCAAGGTTCTTAGCGCTCTGGGAGGAGGACACAATGGAGTTGTCAACCGTGATGGCGAGATCATGGAACGGGCAGTCCTTCCCGGGAGGAAGAGGAGCTCCGTCTTGCTGAGGTTCAGCTTGAGGTGGTGATCCGTCATCCACACTGATATGTCTGCCAGACATGCAGAGATGCGATTCGCCACCTGGTCATCAGAAGGGGGAAAGGAGAAGATTAATTGTGTGTCGTCTGCATAGCAATGATAGGAGAGACCATGTGAGGTTATGACAGAGCCAAGTGACTTGGTGTATAGCGAGAATAAGAGAGGGCCTAGAACAGAGCCCTGGGGGACACTGGCTAGCTAAGCATACCTAAAATGGACATTTCAATATTGGCAGCTTGATGTTAGTTACCTAGCGTAATTTAAATGGCAGAAGGATTGTGAGCCAGCTGAGACTGACGGAGGACCAACTGACCAACCGTAGACAGCTTATCATTGCTACCAACACAGAAAGAGAGTGATTTAGCTATATCGTCAGTTCTATTTTTAGTAATGGAGTGTTTTCTAGACAATGGTGGAATAGATGGCTACCAGATTGAGCTACTCTTATTTGCTAATGTTAGCTAATTTACGTTAGCTAACGTCAGTCAACGATAGACTGAACAAACAAACATGTTTACTCTGCTGAATGTAGCTACCAGTCTAGCAGGGCCTACCATGGCTTATGCTAAATTGATTGGTAGTGTGTACACCAAAAAATGCTATATGATTTAGCCGATGACTTCAATACAGGGCTGTAACATTAGCTAGCTAGGTAACCTACCTAGCTAGTCCAGCTAGACTAGCAATCTAGCTAACATTAGGTTACCTCTAATCGAGAATCTTACGTTTTGTTATGAAGGAAAAAAATAGATTCTATTGCATCATTTCTCAGCCGTCGTCAAAATGGTTTCCCCATCAGTTCAGCTTGAAAATCCCGCTGTTGATTGTTGATAGCCACAACCCATTGGCAGCATCAGGGTAAATCTCTGGTAGGTAGAACGATGAAAGATAACTCATTTTTCGAGCTTGTTTGTAATTAGGACAACCAGGCACTGAACACAACAGGCATAATGACAAACACTAACGAAAACCAAAAATTGTCAAATAAATTATCTTGGCGACAGAAGTTCTGAGATTGCTGTGTGTTGTTCGTTCGAGGTACAAGCCATCACCCAACGTTGTGGGCACACTCCTTTTTGTCTTTAGCGGGCGGTATCTGCATTCGCTATGAATACCATACTTTGTGTGAATACACAGGAAGTTGAAACTTCCCAATTCTACCAGTGAAATTAAAATGTGAGGGTTCCAGCTTGTGGTTTTGATAATTGTGATGTTTATGATAAAAATGTAATGTTGTTAATATAGTAATGACTATATGCCATGGCAGAGCTGGCAAGTGACATTCCAAAATGCCAATTACACATTTCCAATCAGAAGATGGAACACGGGACTGTGTTTATTCCTCGATTCATTCAATTAATTCCTCTGTGGTTTATTTAACATTTCATAATCATGATCTCATTTAATTTTTCTCTTGGTTGATTTTCAGATCAGTAAAATATGCCAACTCCTTAGCTGAGAAGGGAAAGCGAAAGGGGGCACCTAGTCAGTTGCACAACTGAATGCATTCAACCGAAATGTGTCTGTATTTAACCCAACCCCTCTGAATCAAAGAGGTGCTAGAGGACAGGGGCTTGTGGTGTAGAATCCATTAAAAGGGCATGGCTTGCTCCTTCTGTGTGTGTGTGTGTGTGTGTGTGTGTGTGTGTGTGTGTGTGTGTGTGTGTGTGTGTGTGTGTGTGTGTGTGTGTGTGTGTGTGTGTGTGTGTGTGTGTGTGTGTGTGTGTGTGTGTGTGTGTGTGTGTATTCCACAAAGTGAAGGTATCCCCTGTAAGACAAGGTGAAAGTATCTCTCTCTTTCTCTTTCTCTCTATATAAACTCAGCAAAAAATAAACGTCCCTTCTTCAGGACTCTTGTCTTTCAAAGATAATTCATAAAAATCCAAATAACTTCACAGATTTTCATTGTAAAGGATTTAAACACTGTTTTCCATGCTTGTTCAATGAACCATAAACAATTAATGAACATGCACCTGTAGAATGGTCGTTAAGACACTAACAGCTTACAGACGGTTGGCAATTAAGGTCACAGTTATGAAAACTTAGAACACTAAAGAGGCCTTTCTACTGACTCTGAAAAACACTAAAATAAAGATGCCCAGGGTACCTGCTCCTCTGAGTGAATGTGCCTTAGGCATGCTGCAAGGAAGCATGAAGACTGCAGATGTGGCCAGGGCAATAAATTGCAATGTCCATACTGTGAGACGCCTAAGACAGCGCTACAGGGAGACAGGACGGACAGCTGATCATCCTCGCAGTGGTAGACCACAGGATCGGTACATCCGAACATCACACCTCCGGGACAGGTACAGGATGGCAACAACAACTGCCCGAGTTACACCAGGAATGCACAATCCCTCCATCAGTGCTCAGACTGTCCACAATAGGCTGAGAGAGGCTGGACCTAGGGCTTGTAGGCCTGTTGTAAGGCAGTTCCTCACCAGACATCACCGGCAACATCATGGCCTATGGGCACAAACCCACCATTGCTTGACCAGACAGGACTGGCACAAAGTGCTCTTCACTGACGAGTCGCGGTTCTGTCTCACCAGGGGTAATGGTTAGATTTGCATTTATCATCAAAGGAATGAGCGTAACACCGAGGCCTGTACTCTGGAGCGGGATCTATTTGGAGTTAGAGGTTCCGTCATGGTCTGGGGCGATGTGTCACAGCATCATCGGACAGAGCTTGTTGTCATTGCAGGCAATCTCAATGCTGTGTGTTACAGGAAGACATCCTCCTCCCACATGTGGTACCCTTCCTGCAGGCTCATCCTGACATGACCCTCCAGCATGACAATGCCACCAGCCATACTGCTCATTCTGCACGTGATTTCCTGCAAGACAGGAATGTCAGTGTTCTGCCGTGACCAGCGAAGAGCCCGGAACGCAATCCCATTGAGCACATAATATAGATAATATAATAGATAATATATGCCATTTAGCAGACGCTTTTATCCAAAGCGACTTACAGTCATGTGTGCATACATTCTACGTATGGGTGGTCCCGGGAATCGAACCCACTACCCTGGCGTTACAAGCGCCATGCTCTACCAACTGTGCTACAGAAGGTACCTGGGACCTGTTGGATTGGAGGGTGAGGGCTAGGGCCATTCCCGCCAGAAATGTCTGGGAACTTACAGGTGCCTTGGTGCAAGAGTGGTGTAACATCTCACAGCAATATCTGACAAATCTGGTGCAGTCCATGAGGAGGAGATGCACTGCAGTACGTAATGCAGCTGGTGGCCACACCAGATACTGACTGTTTGACCCGCCCTTTGTTCAGGGACACATTATTCCATTTATGTTAGTCACATGTATGTGGAACAGTTTAACAGTTCAGTTTATGTCTCAGTTTTTTACGTTCATGCAAATATTTACACATGTTAAGTTTGCTGAAAATAAACCCAGCTGACAGTGAGAATTGACATTTCTTTTTTTGCTGAGTTTATATGTGTGTGTCTGTGTGTGTATGTCTGTGTGTGTGTGTGTTTGCATGTGTGTGTGTGTGTGTGTTTGCGTGTGTGCGTGTGTCTGCGTGTGTGTGGGAGGGCTTCTGTGAAAGGCACCATCTGTTCTGTGTGACAGTAATAAAGTGAAGGGCATTGTGGGACAAACCCTCAGACCAATTCATCAAAGCACTGGGCGGGCCCAGAATATTCTTCCAGGGATACCTTTACACACATGTACATATGCACGCACAAATGCTCTCTCTCTCTCTCTCTCTCTCTCTCTCTCTCTCTCTCTCTCTCTCTCTCTCTCTCTCTCTCTCTCTCTCTTTCTCTCTCGCTCTACATTTACATTACATTTACATTTAAGTCATTTAGCAGACGCTCTTATCCAGAGCGACTTACAAATTGGTGCATTCACCTTATGACATCCAGTGGAACAGCCACTTTACAATAGTGCATCTAAATCTTTTAGGGGGGTGAGAAGGATTACTTATCCTATCCTAGGTATTCCTTAAAGAGGTGGGGTTTCAGGTGTCTCCGGAAGGTGGTGATTGACTCCGCTGTCCTGGCGTCGTGAGGGAGTTTGTTCCACCATTGGGGGGCCAGAGCAGCGAACAGTTTTGACTGGGCTGAGCGGGAACTGTACTTCCTCAGTGGTAGGGAGGCGAGCAGGCCAGAGGTGGATGAACGCAGTGCCCTTGTTTGGGTGTAGGGCCTGATCAGAGCCTGGAGGTACTGAGGTGCCGTTCCCCTCACAGCTCCGTAGGCAAGCACCATGGTCTTGTAGCGGATGCGAGCTTCAACTGGAAGCCAGTGGAGAGAGCGGAGGAGCGGGGTGACGTGAGAGAACTTGGGAAGGTTGAACACCAGACGGGCTGCGGCGTTCTGGATGAGTTGTAGGGGTTTAATGGCACAGGCAGGGAGCCCAGCCAACAGCGAGTTGCAGTAATCCAGACGGGAGATGACAAGTGCCTGGATTAGGACCTGCGCCGCTTCCTGTGTGAGGCAGGGTCGTACTCTGCGGATGTTGTAGAGCATGAACCTACAGGAACGGGCCACCGCCTTGATGTTAGTTGAGAACGACAGGGTGTTGTCCAGGATCACGCCAATGTTCTTAGCGCTCTGGGAGGAGGACACAATGGAGTTGTCAACCGTGATGGCGAGATCATGGAACGGGCAGTCCTTCCCGGGAGGAAGAGCAGCTCCGTCTTGCCGAGGTTCAGCTTGAGGTGGTGATCCGTCATCCACACTGATATGTCTGCCAGACATGCAGAGATGCGATTCGCCACCTGGTCATCAGAAGGGGGAAAGGAGAAGATTAATTGTGTGTCGTCTGCATAGCAATGATAGGACCATGTGAGGTTATGACAGAGCCAAGTGACTTGGTGTATAGCGAGAATAGGAGAGGGCCTAGAACAGAGCCCTGGGGGACACCAGTGGTGAGAGCGCGTGGTGAGGAGACAGATTCTCGCCACGCCACCTGGTAGGAGCGACCTGTCAGGTAGGACGCAATCCAAGCGTGGGCCGCGCCGGAGATGCCCAACTCGGAGAGGGTGGAGAGGAGGATCTGATGGTTCACAGTATCGAAGGCAGCCGATAGGTCTAGAAGGATGAGAGCAGAGGAGAGAGAGTTAGCTTTAGCGGTGCGGAGCGCCTCCGTGATACAGAGAAGAGCAGTCTCAGTTGAATGACTAGTCTTGAAACCTGACTGATTTGGATCAAGAAGGTCATTCTGAGAGAGATAGCGGGAGAGCTGGCCAAGGACGGCACGTTCAAGAGTTTTGGAGAGAAAAGAAAGAAGGGATACTGGTCTGTAGTTGTTGACATCGGAGGGATCGAGTGTAGGTTTTTTCAGAAGGGGTGCAACTCTCGCTCTCTTGAAGACGGAAGGGACGTAGCCAGCGGTCAGGGATGAGTTGATGAGCGAGGTGAGGTAAGGGAGAAGGTCTCCGGAAATGGTCTGGAGAAGAGAGGAGGGGATAGGGTCAAGCGGGCAGGTTGTTGGGCGGCCGGCCGTCACAAGACGCGAGATTTCATCTGGAGAGAGAGGGGAGAAAGAGGTCAGAGCACAGGGTAGGGCAGTGTGAGCAGAACCAGCGGTGCCGTTTGACTTAGCAAACGAGGATCGGATGTCGTCGACCTTCTTTTCAAAATGGTTGACGAAGTCATCTGCAGAGAGGGAGGAGGGGGGAGGAGGATTCAGGAGGGAGGAGAAGGTGGCAAAGAGCTTCCTAGGGTTAGAGGCAGATGCTTGGAATTTAGAGTGGTAGAAAGTGGCTTTAGCAGCAGAGACAGAGGAGGAAAATGTAGAGAGGAGGGAGTGAAAGGATGCCAGGTCCGCAGGGAGGCGAGTTTTCCTCCATTTCCGCTCGGCTGCCCGGAGCCCTGTTCTCTCTCTCTCTCTCTCTCACACACACACACACACACACACACACACACACACACACACACACACACACACACACACACACACACACACACACACACACACACACACACACACACACACACACACACACACACACTGGATGGGTACCTTTCTACCATTACGCCTTCTATTAGATGTGTAATGGAAACATTTACTCCTAACCAAATCATCTGGTTTGATACTGTTTCCTTTTGATACACAACACCTCTATTAAAAGCACAAGATTGTCAGTTGAACCTGACGTTATTATCATAAACATTACTCAAAACAAGCTAATAGCTGGTTTAATGCTGGGTAGTGAATCATTCTGAATAATGTGGAAGACAAACAGAAGCCGTATGAAATGACCACCTGATCCTCTGTCAATGAAACACTTGTCATGCTTTTATTTGCATACTTATGCTCTCTATCTCATGTGTAATATCTCCCTCATTTTCTTTAAGTTCAGTGGTGTTGCAGTGGGAGCACTGTGCTATCATCAGACATGACAGGCATGGTTTTGCGGTTACAACCTTGTACTACATTACCTCGTAAATGTACAGTCTGCAACCAACTGTTGAACCTTGAGATGGAAAGATCCCCTTTTAAAAGAGAGGGAGGACCCTTCTTTCTCATACCAGGAATTAAGAGTAAATGTTGCCTCACCAGGGTTACCGGATTCCCTGATTCAAGTGGCTCAGTAGATTTGTGTAGCACTTTGTTTGAGTCCTGCATGGCCTCGTGCTGAATATACAGTATGTGCATAGTGTCCATGTTCATGTAATTATAAGTGTCTGCTAAATTACCATATTACTATAAAAATGTACAATATTTATGATTAGGCCATCCCTTCAAATCAAATCAAATCAAATTGTATTTGTCACATACACATGGTTAGCAGATGTTAATGCGAGTGTAGCGAAATGCTTGTGCTTCTAGTTCCGACAATGCAGTAATAACCAACAAGTAATCTAACTAACAATTCCAAAACTACTGTCTTATACACAGTGTAAGGGGATAAAGAATATGTACATAAGGATACATGAATGAGTGATGGTACAGAGCAGCATAGGCAAGATACAGTAGATGGTATCGAGTACAGTATATACATATGAGATGAGTATGTAAACAAAGTGGCATAGTTAAAGTGGCTAGTGATACATGTATTACATAAGGATGCAGTCGATGATATAGAGTACAGTATATACATATGCATATGAGATGAATAATGTAGGGTAAGTAACATTATATAAGGTAGCATTGTTTAAAGTGGCTAGTGATATATTTACATCATTTCCCATCAATTCCCATTATTAAAGTGGCTGGAGTTGAGTCAGTGTCAGTGTCAGTGTGTTGGCAGCAGCCACTCAATGTTAGTGGTGGCTGTTTAACAGTTTGATGGCCTTGAGATAGAAGCTGTTTTTCAGTCTCTTGGTCCCAGCTTTGATGCACCTGTACTGACCTCACCTTCTGGATGATAGCGGGGTGAACAGGCAGTGGCTCGGGTGGTTGATGTCCTTGATGATCTTTATGGCCTTCCTGTAACATCGGGTGGTGTAGGTGTCCTGGAGGGCAGGTAGTTTGCTCCCGGTGATGCGTTGTGCAGACCTCACTACCCTCTGGAGAGCCTTACGGTTGAGGGCGGAGCAGTTGCCGTACCAGGCGGTGATACAGCCCGCCAGGATGCTCTCGATTGTGCATCTGTAGAAGTTTGTGAGTGCTTTTGGTGACAAGCCGAATTTCTTCAGCCTCCTGACGTTGAAGAGGCGCTGCTGCGCCTTCTTCACGATACTGTCTGTGTGAGTGGACCAATTCAGTTTGTCTGTGATGTGTATGCCGAGGAACTTAAAACTTACTATCCTCTCCACTACTGTTCCATCGATGTGGATAGGGGGGTGTTCCCTCTGCTGTTTCCTGAAGTCCACAATCATCTCCTTAGTTTTGTTGACGTTGAGTGTGAGGTTATTTTCCTGACACCACACTCCGAGGGCCCTCACCTCCTCCCTGTAGGCCGTCTCGTCGTTGTTGGTAATCAAGCCTACCACTGTTGTGTCGTCCGCAAACTTGATGATTGAGTTGGAGGCGTGCGTGGCCACGCAGTCGTGGGTGAACAGGGAGTACAGGAGAGGGCTCAGAACGCACCCTTGTGGGGCCCCAGTGTTGAGGATCAGCGGGGAGGAGATGTTGTTGCCTACCCTCACCACCTTGGGGCGGCACGTCAGGAAGTCCAGTACCCAGTTGCACAGGGCGGGGTCGAGACCCAGGGTCTCGAGCTTGATGACGAGCTTGGAGGGTACTATGGTGTTGAATGCCGAGCTGTAGTCAATGAATAGCATTTTCACATAGGTATTCCTCTTGTCCAGATGGGTTAGGGCAGTGTGCAGTGTGGTTGAGATTGCATCGTCTGTGGACCTATTTGGGCGGTAAGCAAATTGGAGTGGGTCTAGGGTGTCAGGTAGGGTGGAGGTGATATGGTCCTTGACTCGTCTCTCAAAGCACTTCATGATGACGGAAGTGAGTGCTACGGGGCGGTAGTCGTTTAGCTCAGTTACTTTAGCTTTCTTGGGAACAGGAACAATGGTGGCCCTCTTGAAGCATGTGGGAACAGCAGACTGGTATAGGGATTGATTGAATATGTCCGTAAACACACCGGCCAGATGGTCTGCGCATGCTCTGAGGGCGCGGCTGGGGATGCCGTCTGGGCCTGCAGCCTTGCGAGGGTTAACTCGTTTAAATGTCTTACTCACCTCGGCTGCAGTGAAGGAGAGTCCGCATGTTTTCGTTGCAGGCTGTGTCAGTGGCACTGTATTGTCCTCAAAGCGGGCAAAAAAGTTATTTAGTCTGCCTGGTAGCAAGACATCCTGGTCCGTGACTGGGCTGGATTTATTCTTGTAGTCCGTGATTGACTGTAAACCCTGCCACATGCCTCTTGTGTCTGAGCCGTTGAATTGAGATTCTACTTTGTCTCTGTACTGACGCTTAGCTTGTTTGATAGCCTTGCGGAGGGAATAGCTGCACTGTTTGTATTCGGTCATGTTACCAGTCACCTTGCCCTGATTAAAAGCAGTGGTTCGTGCTTTCAGTTTCACGCGAATGCTGCCATCAATCCACGGTTTCTGGTTAGGGAATGTTTTAATCGTTGCTATGGGAACGACATTTTCAACGCACGTTCTAATGAACTCCGAATCAGCGTTTTCGTCAATATTGTTATCTGATGCAATACGAAACATATCCCAGTCCACGTGATGGAAGCAGTCTTGGAGTGTGGAGTCAGCTTGGTCGGACCAGCGTTGGACAGACCTCAGCGTGGGAGACTCTTGTTTTCGTTTCTGTCCGTAGGCAGGGATCAACAAAATGGAGTCGTGGTCAGCTTTTCCGAAAGGGGGGCGGGGCAGGGCCTTATATGCGTCTTGGAAGTTAGAGTAACAATGATCCAAGGTTTTTCCACCCCTGGTTGCGCAATCGATATGCTGATACAATTGAGGGAGTCTTGTTTTCAGATTAGCTTTGTTAAAATCCCCAGCTACAATGAATGCAGCCTCCGGATAAATGGATTCCAGTTTGCAGAGTCAAATAAAGTTCGTTCAGAGCCATCGATGTGTCTGCTTGGGGGATATATACGGCTGTGATTATAATCAAAGAGAATTCTCTTGGTAGATAATGCGGTCTACATTTGATTGTGAGGAATTCTAAATCAGGTGAACAGAAGGATTTGAGTTCCTGTATGTTTCTTTCATCACACCATGTCTTGTTAGCCATAAGGCATACGCCCCCGCCCCTCTTCTTATCAGAAAGATGTTTGTTTCTGTCGGCGCGATGCGTGGAGAAACCCGCTGGCTGCACCGCCTCGGATAGCGTCTCTCCAGTGAGCCATGTTTCCGTGAAGCAAAGAACGTTACAGTCTCTGATGTCCCTCTGGAATGCTACCCTTGCTCGGATTTCATCAACCTTGTTGTCAAGAGACTGGACATTGGCGAGAAGAATGCTAAGGAGTGGTGCACGATGTGCCTGTCTCCGGAGTCTGACCAGAAGACCGCCTCGTTTCCCTCTTTCTCCAGTCCCACCCATGGAGGACAGTAATTTTTAAGGCCTGGAGTTTTTCCTGGCGCATAACAAGCTCTAAGCAGTAGATGCAGCCTAAAGCCTCCAGTTGGATGTTTGATAATGCTAAACCCATCAAAGTTGTGGATTTGAATGGCCGCTTGTTTACAGTAAGGTAAAAATGCCTGCTAAATGGTTGCATTATTATTCAGATCATTATTTATCAGTAGCCTCATTCTGATATTACTAGTCCCCATACATAGCCATCCTCGCTCCACTCACCCTCCCGAGAGGGATGGCAGCTCCCGAGTGACGCAGCGGTCTAAGGCACTGCAGTCCCTGGTTCGAATCCAGGCTGCATCACATCCGGCCGTGAGAGGCCCAGCGTCGTCCGGGTTTTGCTGGGGTAGGCCGTCATCGTAAATAAGAATTTATTCTTAACTGACTTGCCAAGGTAAAAAAAAGTTCAATAAATAAATAAATAAATAACAATAAAAATAATCCATGGAGGTCTGTCTGTGCTGTCTGGCTCAGAACACCACACTGGGACTAACTGACATGTCTGATAATGTTAAACCAAGTCAGACCTCATCTCTGTGCAAACAATTAGGTTCACTATTCAAACATTGACATCAGCTGCAAATGTTTTATTCTCGGTTGTATTTATCCAGACAGGGCTTTTGGCTTTTCCTAATGCCCACCAACACCAATATTGACTCCTCTGTCTAATCTCAAAACATCTTGCCTCATCTTGAAAACCCTCATGTTTATATTATTAACAGCAATTTAAAAAGCCCTCTCTTGTGGTGTCCCCTCGATCTTAACGCACGCACGCACACACACACAGACACACACACACGCAGGGTTGAACGCTTGTCAGTTCATTTCCAGTTTTGCCATTACATTTTCTGCCTGTTCTTTGTTCTTCAAAAATAATCCCTCTATGTTTGTCTATACTGCCCACTGCCCCCCCAGCAGAAGACACGAGTTGCCCTTCCCTGTGTGTCGTTTGTGTACCCTCTCTCTACCATTTACACTATAAACACACACTTTGTACATAAGTGCTGATCCCCCCCCCACTCCAACAACCCTGACACACAGACATAATCATGTATGTTGCTCTATGAATGTGTATATTGTGTGTATGTACATGTATGTATTTATGTATGACAAAGTGTGTATAAGCATCATGCTCTGCTGTGCATTAGTGATTGTGTAATTGTGTGTGTGCATGTTTGTGAGCATTGGGTTACTGACTGTGTCTGTTTGAATGTGTTCATGTTTTTGTATGATTGCTATGATCTGTGTGAGTGCATGCATGAGTAATATTGTGTGTATGTGTGTGTGTGTGTGTGTGTGTGTGTGTTGGATAGAGGGAGTCCTGTCCTGTTGTCTGGGCTCCTCTTTCTCTCCCAAACTCAGCGTGAAGTGTTGGTCAGCTTGTTTTACACACGTTACCCCTCCCTTCCATTTGAACCCCATCCTCTTCCATCTTCCCCCTCTCCTCTTCTCAGCCCTCATCACAGGGGGAGTAGGGAAGACCAACAGGGAGCAGTTTTGTGGGAGGTTGTGTTCTTTTGTTTGCGTCACTTCATTTCCATGGATTTTTTTTTTTAAATCATGAAAATGTGATTGTTTTTTAGAAAATCAAGCGCACATTCCCTATTGTAGAACGTTATAACTTTCCATATTTGGATGTGCAACTCAACAACAAACAACACTGAAAGATGATAATCAGCGTGCGCTATAGAGAGAAATAGATAAGCACCAAGGTAACTACTTCTTTACATCCACATTCTAAGTTAGCATAAACCACCATTCTCACAATTCAATACCTTCATCTGAATACAACTTGGTTTGTGATGTGTTATCTGAGTTGTCCCTCCCTCCCTCCCTCCCTCCCTCCCTCCCTCCCTCCCTCCCTCCCTCCCTCCCTCCCTCCCTCCCTCCCTCCCCCTCCCTCCCTCCCTCCCTCCCTCCCTCCCTCCCTCCCTCCCTCCCTCCATCTGTGATTGTATACCTGTGTGCGTGTGGGTATACGTGTGTTTGTGTGTGTGTGCGTGCACCTTGAGGAGCCCCCTCTCAAAGGCCGGAATGGCATCCCTCTGCTCCAGCCCAGAGGCTAAGTCTACTATCGTGCTAATGTCCATGTCCTGAGACTAATAGGGCTTTTTACACTGGATGTTTTCACTCCCTGCACAGCGCCCCACTAAGGGGCTTAGTGCATAGACCCTTTCTCTCCCTCCTAAACATTTAAACAGGATAAATATTTCTCTGATTTCTCAGGCGGCTAGGATGGTTTGGAGACCGTGTGTATGTATAGACATTTGTTTGGCCCTGTTATATTCTCTGTAAACACACCAGCCCAGATGCACGAAGCAAACAATTAAAAGCCTGATTGAAAAACGAAAGTGAGGGAGGGAGATTTTTGTGTGTGTGTTTGTATGTGTGTGCATGGGCACCTGACTTTGTCTGAAAGTGGGGGTGCAGAAAGTTTGAAACATGATAAAAATGTTATGTGCACATTTATCTAGGCCTGTATGCCAACAGAGCTGAACAATGCCTAAGGGATAACCAATCTGAATTGCTAAATTACCCCATATATCTTCAGTCAATAAAAAACAAGTCCCATTTAAGATGTATTTATTGAAACCGGAATATCAACTGGTTTTATTATATCATGGAACACAATCCTCAAAAAGGCAGTAACCTCAGCAGTGGAGCTTGTTTGTAGAAGCCGATGGCTGTGCAATGACATATCCTTGTTTTGTACCTTGAGCAGACAAGCAGCTCTAATTTCCTGAGCCCTTATCACAGTCAAGAACACCTATTTTATTGGAAGAAAAACATGATGTAATATAACAGAATAAAACGGGACAGAATATTTTTCCAGATGAAAAAGTTGCCATTGCAAAGTAATGCACATCTGGTGTCTGAAATAACTATTCTCAAAGAGAGATCATTTGAAACAGGGCTCAATTTGGTGAGTTCAAGGAGTTTTCAGAGTTACAAACCAACATCAGTCTTCTTTTCAACATACAGACGTTCGAAATAGTTTATTTGGCCTGTTCCTTGGAATTGTCTAAATGGACAATTACACATCGAACACTGCATGGTGATGAATTACAACATCTCTTTGGTGAGTAGGCATAGGCTTAATGATTCTGATTAAACTCCTCTCTGTCTTGATCAAATGGATGTTTTTGCATATTTTTAGTGTGGAACTGTCTATGTTTATGGGGCTTATGGGATGGCAGGTAACCTAGTGGTTAGAGCATTGGACTTGTAACCAAAAGGTTGCAAGATCAAATCCCCAAGCTGACATGGTAAACATCTGTCATTCTGCCCTGAACATGGCAGTTAACCCACTGTTCCAAAGTCATCACTGAAAATAATATTTTGTTCTTAACTGACTTGCCTATATAAATAAAATAAAATAGCATAGCCCTGTAGGCTAACCATTTCCAAATGCAGTTTGCAAAGTAGCCTAAGTGGAAAATAGACGGGATGCAATTTTTCTAAATCTGCAGCTCATTGTTGGAACACATACTTGCCTACTTCAATCAACAAGTCCATTTTGAATTTGTGATAAAAATGTTGTCATTTGGCAAGAAATACAGTTTGTTTATCTCATCAGTTAGATATGTTTTTATAGGCATGTATTTCTGTAGACCTAATGTGAGTTTATGTGCACACTCAGGACTAGTGTAGAGGGAATGGTCAGAATGCAATTGAGTGAGTGAGACATGGAGGGGAAAGGGAATTTAGGAAGAAGAGCTGCTTGATGCTTGCCTTAGTTTATTTTTTGTTGTGCCCTGCAAATGCACATGTAGTCAAAGCAAATTAACTTTGTCTTCATGACAAAATGTTTTTTTAATTTTTTTGTAGCGATGTCTCAGTTTCACCATGAAAATGCTTAAACTTGTCTCAGCAGCATGCATATTTGATGCAACAAGGGTAGAAATGGCTTATTTGGTCGATATTACTTACCAAGAGCTGTTTTATAGAGGTACAAATATCCTGTGCTTTTTCATGTAAAGGAGGCCACTGCAAAGGAGGCCACTGTGCGCTGGCATATAGAGCTCAGCCAGGACTGTATACTTTTGTAACTGAATGAAAACATTATAACAATTATGATTTAACCCAATGATGTTGAGAAAATACAGCAGGTGGCAAAAATAGAGAATGGTGTTACAGGCATTACTAATCATTGAAAATGACAATTTACGCAATGGCTCATGATACATTTCTGGTAAAAAAGTTTGTACACTCATGTTTAATGTCTTCAGACTGAATAACCCATAAAAGCCATCATATGGACCGCCTCTGGAAAAGTGTAATGTAAACCCAAACTTGTGCTATTGAGAGAGGAGAGATATCTTTGAATGTTGGTTGCTTCTCCAAAGCTGCATTTGTCTGACTGAAAGTTGGAATAGAAAAGACATACATGGTTTTATAAACAGAAGACAACCCAAGATGGCGTAGCAGTGCAGACATTGTTTGTAGTTCTCCTGTGTAAATGTAGTTTTTTTTTGTCTTTTTTGTATATATTTCAATATATTTTCAATCTCTTTTTCCATTTTTAAATTAAATATACCTTCCGGCAACCCGCCTCACCCAATGTGATACGGATCTGCTATTTTTAGACCTTAAAGCCAGAACCCTCACCAGAAGCTAGCCATCAGAAGCTAATCAGCTAATTAGCTACTAGCTACTTAGTCATTGTTAGCCACTGCTAGCGGCCTTTACCTTTAGCACAGACACCAGCCGCTTTTAGCCTGGATAATACTTGCCAGTCTGCCAGCCTGCATAGCACGTTGTCAACCCTGAGCATACCGGGCTCCACTACAACACCTGCTTCATGCAGTAAGCCCTGGACCATTACTCCTGATCATCACAGCTAGCTAGCTGCTACCGAGTGGCTCAGCCCCGATGCTAGCCTTAAGCCAGGCCTATCTCCCAGCCTACTCAGTGGACCCTATGATCACTCGGCTACACACCTGATGCCTCCCGGACTCTTCACTAACCTGACTAGAATCCAATACACCACTGGATTCTTGTCGTAAGCTCTGGACCTTTGCATCGGATCACCACTGCTAGCTAGCTGCTACCGAGTGGCTATAGTGGCTAACGCTCTTGTGCCGAAGCTAGCACCAGTTAGCCTCAAGCCAGGCGCATCTCCCGGCTAGCAAACAAAAGTACCCCAGCTGCAATACCTCTTTTGCCAACTGGCGTGGACCCTTTGTTGACATGGAGCCCTGCCATTCCATAACGACTGGTCTGCCGACGTAATTCCATCCGCTGCGCCCTTAACCGGCCTTTGCCAGATGTCGGTGCAGACGTTTCTACTAGCCCCCGCCTGCTAACTGTCTTGGAACGCCGTTTCTCACGCAATGCTAGCGTAGTAACGACTACCTAGCGGCTTCCCTGTTTCATCTATTGCTGTTCACTGGACCCTATGATCACTGTTGATTAATCAACTCCATGTTGTTTATTGTTTATTTTGTTTATCTGTCGGCCCCAGCCCCAAACTCAGGACCTGTGTGTAGTTAACTGACCCTCTCTGCCCATTCACTGCCATTTTACTTGTTGTTGTTGTCTTAGCTGATTAGCTGTTGTTGTCTTACCCGTTGTTGTCTTAGCTAGCTCTCCCAATCAACACCTGTGATTGCTTTATGCCTTGCTTTGTGTCTCTCTCTAATGTCAATATGCCTTGTATACTGTTGTCTAGGATAGTTAGCATTGTTACAGTTTACTCCGATCCACCTCTACGCAGACGACACCATTCTATATACTTTCGGCCCGTCATTGGACACTGTGCTATCAAACCTCCAAACGAGCTTCAATGCCATACAGCACTCCTTCCGTGGCCTCCAACTGCTCTTAAACGCGAGTAAAACCAAATGCATGCTTTTCAACCGATCGCTGCCCATCTAGCATCACCATGTTCAACCTTGAATATGTGGACATCTATAAGTTAGGTGTCTGGCTCTGCAAACTCTCCCCAGACTCACATCAAACATCTCCAATCAAAAATCAAATCCAGTGATTCACCCAGCAGCCTCCTTCACTCACGCTGCCAAGCTTACCTAGTAAAACTGACTATCCAGATCCTCGACTTGCATGTCATCTCACAAAATGGCCAACACTCTACTCAGCAAACTGGATGCAGTCTATCACAGTGCCATCCGTTTTGTCACTAAAGCACCTTATACCACCCACCACTGCGACTTGTATGCTCTAGTCGGCTGGCCCTCACTACATATCCGTCGCCAGACCCACTGGCTCCAGGTCATTTACAAGTCCATGCTAGGTAAAGCTCCGCCTTATCTCAGTTCACTGGTCACGATGGCAACACCCATCCGTAGCACGCGCTCCAGCAGGTGTATCTCACTGATCATCCCTAAAGCCAACACCTCATTTGGCCGCCTTTCGTTCAGTACTCTGCTGCCTGTGACTGGAACAATTGCAAAATCGCTGAAGTTGGAGACTTTTATCCCCCTCACCAACTTCAAACATCAGCTATCCGAGCAGCTAACCGATCGCTGCAGCTGTTTAGAGGTAAATAGCTCACCCTTTTTCACCTACCTCATTCCCATACTGTTTTTATACTGTTTTTATTTATTTACTTTTCTGCTCTTTTGCACACCAATATCTCTACCTGTACATGCCCATCTGATCATTTATCACTCCAGTGTTAATCTGCAAAATTGTATTATTCGCCTACCTCCTCATGCCTTTTGCACACATTGTATATAGACTGCCCATTTTTTTCTACTGTGTTATTGACTTGCTAATTGTTTACTCCATGTGTAACTCTGTTGTCTGTTCACACTGCTATGCTTTATCTTGGCCAGGTCGCAGTTGCAAATGAGAACTTGTTCTCAACTAGCCTACCTGGTTAAATAAAGGTGAAATAAATAAAAATAAAATAAAAAGACCCTAGTCCCACTCAACATGCCTCAGATGTCTCTTTTGTCTCATCTCCCACACATGCAGTGACCTCACCCAGCATAACTAGTGCGTCCAGAGATGCAACCTTTCTTGTCATCAATCAATGCCAAGGTTCACCTCCACTGTACCCGAACCCTACCATAACCCTGTCTGTACATTATGCCCTGAATCTATCCTACCACGCCCAGAAATCTGCTCGTTTTATTCTCTGTCCCCAACGCACTAGACGACCAGATTTGATACCCTTTAGCCGTGCCCTCATCCCACTCCTTCCCTGTTCCTCAGGTTATGTAGAGGTTAACCCAGGCCCTGTGTGTCCCCAGGCACTCTCATTTGTTGACTACTGTAACTGTAAAAGCCTTGGTTTCATGCATGTTAACATCAGAAGCCTCCTCCCCAAGTTTGTTTTACTAACTGCTTTAGCACACTCCGCAAACCCTGATGTCCTTGCCGTGTCTGAATCCTGGCGTGGATGGCCACCAAAAATTCAGAGATTTCCATCCCCAACTACAACATTTTCCGTCAAGATAGGACTGCCAAAGGGGTAGGAGTTGCAATCTACTGCAGAGATAGCTTGCAAAGTTCTGTCATACTTTCCAGGTCTATGCCCAAACAGTTCGAGCTTCTACATTTAAAAATGTATCTCTTTAGAAATAAGTCTCTCATTGTTGCTGCCTGTTATAGACCCCCCTCAGCTCCCAGCTGTGCCCTGGATACCATATGTGAATTGATTGCCCCCCATCTATCTTCAGAGTTCTTTCAGTTAGGTGACCTAAACTAGGACATGCTTAACACCCCGTCAGTCCTACAAACTAAGCTAGATGCCCTCAATCTCACACTAATTATCAAGGAACTCACAAGGAACAACCCGAAAATCCTTAAACATGGGCACCCTCATAGATATTATCCTGACTAACTTTCCCTCCAACTATACCTCTGCTGTTTTCAATCAGGATCTCAGCGATCACTGCCTCATTGCCAGCATCCGCTATGGGTCCACGGTCAAACGACCACCCCTCATCAATGTCAAAGGATCCCTAAAACACTGCGAGCAGGCCTTTCTAAATGACCTGGCCCGGGTATTATCTAAGGATATTGACCTCACCCCGTCAGTCGAGGATGCCTGGTCGCTCTTTAAAAGTACTTTCCTAACCATCTTAAATAAGCATGCCCTTTTCAAAAAATGTAGAACTAAGATATAGTTCACTCCAGACCTGATTGGTTCACTCCAGACCTGACCAGCACAAAAACTTCCTGTGGCGGACTGCACTAGGATCGAATTGTCCCCGCGATATGCAACTTTTCAGGTAAGTCAGGAACCAATACACACAGTCAGTTAGGAAAGCAAACTTTTCAGTTAGGAAAGCTTTTTCAAACAGAAATTTGCATCCTGTAGCTCTAACTCCAAATGTCCATGGAGAATAAGAGCACCTCCTCCCAGCTGCCCACTGCACTGAGGCTAGGAAGCACTGTCACCATCGATAAATCGATCCACAATAATCGAGAATTTCAATAAGCATTTTTCTACGGCTGGCCATGCTTTACTCCTGGCTACCCCAACCTCGGCCAACTGCTCCTCACCCCCCGCAGCAACTTTCCCAAGCCTCCCCAGCTTCTCCTTCACCTAAATCCAGATAGCAGATGTCCTGAAAGAGCTGCAAAACCTGGACCCGCACAAATCAGCTGGGCTAGACAATCTGGACCCTCTCTTTCTAAAATTATCTGTCGCCATTGTTGCAACCCCTATTACCAGTCTATTCAACCTCTCTTTCGTACGAGATTCCTAAAGATTGGAAAGCTTCCGCGATCATCCCCCTCTTCAAAGGGGGTGACACTCTAGACCCAAACTGTTACAGACCCAAACTATATCCACCCTGCCCTGTCTTTCGAAAGTCTTCGAAAGCCAATTTAACGAATAGATCACCGACCATTTCGAATCCCACCATACTTTCTCCGCTGTGCAAACTGGTTTCCGAGCTGGTCATGGGTGCACTTCAGCCTCGCACAAGGTACTAAATTATATCATAACCACCATTGATAAAAGACAGTACTGTGCAGCTGTCTTCATTGACCTGGCCTATCGACTCTGTCAATCACCGTATGTTTGTCGGCAGACTCAACAGTCTTGGTTTCTCAAATGACTGCCTCGCCTGGTTCACCAACAACTTCTCAGATAGAGTTCAGTGTGTCAAATCGGAGGGCCTGTTGTCCGGACCTTTGGCAGTCACTATGGGGGTTCCACAGGGTTCAATTCTCAGGCCAACTCTTTTCTCTGTATACATCAATGATGTCGCTCTTGCTGCTGGTGATTCTCTGATCCACCTCTACGCAGACGACACCATTCTGTATACGTCTGGACCTTCTTTGGACACTGTGTTAACAAACCTCCAAATGAGCTTCAATGCCATACAACACTCCTTCCGTGGCCTCCAACTGCTTTTAAACGCTAGTAAAACTAAATACATGCTCTTCAACCGAATCGCTGAAGTTGGAGACTTATATCTCCCTCCCTAACTTTAAGCATCAGCTTTCTGAGCAGCTTACCAATTGCTGCAGCTGTACACAGCCCATCTGTAAATAGCCCATCCAACTACCTACCTCATCCCCATATTGTTTTTATATACTTTTTTGCGACAGTATTTCTACTTGCACATCATCATCTGCATATCTGTCACTCCAGTGTTCATTTGCTAAATTGTCATTACTTCACTACTATGGCATATTTATTGCCTTACCTCCTTACACCATTTGTACACACTGTATATAGACTTTTTCTATTGTGTTATTGACTGTACGTTTGTTTATTCTATGTGTAACTCTGTGTTGTTGTTTGTGTCGCACTGCTTTGCTTTATCTTGGCCAGGTCGCAGTTGTAAATGAGAACCTTTTCTCAACTGGCCTACCTGGTTAAAGAAAGGTGAAATAAAAAATAAAATAAAAAACATTATACAGAGAGAAGAGCAGAAAGTATACTGCTGCAGAGTGGCACAGCTCAGACATGACATACCATTACATAGCACAAAACTAATCCCCCAAAACTGCAACTAAATGTCCATCTGTACTATCTAAATAGCCTAATGTCCTACTGATACTGCTCATCTAAAACCTAGACCTACAGTATAGTCTACCTGAGCTGAAGGCTTATGTCTAACAGTATATGCAGGTAAGCCATGAGAGAGGAATAGATGATGATAGACCCCATAGATTACTAGAATATGCCTTCATATAAGAGTGTCTGAAAAAAGCTCTTTAACAGATGTTTCCATTAGAGGTAATGATCGCCAAAAGCTGATCGCCATGTGGTTGTTTAGGATGCCCACTACATGCTAGGTAATGCTAGTATCAACAAACCCATCCAACACAGCTAAAAGATATAGCGTGCCTTGATTGGTCATCGCACGGCTATACAGCGTCATCTTCCCCACTTAGGTCCAAGGTGCAAACTTGAAATCTGAGGAAAAAAGGTTAGTGGTTATGATAATGGTTAGGCCGTAGTAATCAATTTAAAATGAAGCTGTACTCTGTGAATATGTGCTTAGTGATGGAAAGACCCAGTAATGTTTAGCCGACGACCGACTGATGCCATCCGAGTAGCACAACACTGCGGAACAGCGCATGTAGCGGCCCACAGCATTTGGACCAGCACGATGGTGGTAGATATGAGTCACGCTCAGCAAAATGACTATAGCTGAGTAAGCTGCATCAGGGTATAAGATGCATTGGCCCTTACATACGCACTATGTACAATAATGCGTGAAAACTTGTTTACTACTATCTTCAAATATAGTATACTCCTAAGATGTTGCCTAACCTTATGCTTATGATAACTACAGCGAGAACGAAAGATTACACACTCCTCTTGTTGGCAGAGAGAACATTGTGCAGTTTGAAAGCAAATTGCCCACAATTCTACACATTTAGCATTGGGTAAATATTTTTTTAGCTGTTTTGAAGCAAATTTCCTGCAATTCTACAAATGTTTCCATGTCTTATGTGTTTTTATATGATACCAGGGGTCGAAGCCTGACTGAGTTCCATATTATTTTACCAGTCAAAAGTTCGGACACACCTATTCATTCCAGGGTTTTTCTTTATTTTTACTATTTTCTACATTGTAGAATAATAGTGAAGACATCAAAACTATGAAATAACACATACGTATGGAATCATGTAGGATCCAAAAAAGTGTTAAACAAATCTAAATATATTTTATATTTGAGATTCCTCAAAGTAGCCACCCTTTGCCATGAAGACAGTTTTGCATTCTCTCAACCAGCTTCATGAGGAATGCTTTTCCAACATTCTTGAAGCACTTGTTGGCTGCTTTTCCTTCACTCTGTTGTCCAACTCATCCCAAACCTTCTCAATTGGGTTGAGGATGAGTGATTGTGGAGGCCAGGTCATCTGATGCAGCACCCCATCACTCTCCTTCTTGGTCATATAGCCCTTACACAGCCTGGAGGTGTGTTTTGGGTCACTGTTGAAAAACAAATGATAGTCCCACAAAGTGCAAACCAGATGGGATGGTGTATTGCTGCAGAATGCTGGTTAAGTGTGCCTTGAATTCTAAATAAATCACTGATAGTGTGATTTCATTTGGAGAGAGAGGGGTGAACGAGGTAAATGCATTGGTTAGTACTGTGTGAGTGGGACCAGTAAACTGAATGAGGAGCGGATGTCGTCAACCTTCTTTTCAAAGTGATTGACCAAGTTGTCTGCAGGAGAGGGAGGGAGAGGGGGTGGAGAATTAATGAGGGAGGAGAAGGTGGAAAAAAAGGTTCCTATGGTTAGAAGCAGAAGCTTTAAATACAGAGTGATAGAAAGTGGCTTTAGCAGAGGATACAGGGGAAGAGAAGGAAGAGAGGAGGGTGTGAAAGGATGATTGGTCCTCTGGGAAGTTTAGTTTCCTCCATTTTCGCTCAGCCGCCCACAGTCTTGTTCTGTAAGCTCACAGTGAGTCATCCAGTCCCAGAGCAGCAAGGGAGGGCCGAGCCAGCCGGGAGGAAAAGGGACAATGCGAGTCATGGGATGCAGAAAGGGAGGAGAGTGAGGTCGAAGAGGCAGAATCAGGAGACAGGAGGATGAAGGATTTAGCAGAAGGGAGAGATGATAGGAAAGAAGAGGAGATAGTAGTGGAAGAGAGAGCAAAGATTGTGACGGCGCATGACCATCTTGGTAGGGGCTGAGTGGTTAGGGTTGGAGGAAAGGGAGACAGAAAAGGAAACAAAGTAGTGATCAGAGACCTGGAAGATGGTTGCAGTGAGATTTGTCGTCGAACATCCTCTAGTAAAGATGAGGTCAAGCAAATTGCTGTGTTGCCAAAGACATACAGACACTAAAAGTAGCACATCGTCAATGAATGTAAAAATTAAAACGTGTTCAGGTTAAAAGCCTCATAGAATGTGGGTAAAGGATATGCTTAAACGATCATTATGCGATGCTCCAAGCAAATGTTGTGGAAGGCGTAGCTAATGTTGGCCTCTATGTCACCACAACCTCACTGTGTGCTATTGGCAATAGCAATAATAGCAGCCATGCCATAACGCTGATGATACAGGACATAACAGCCAATGCATGCATTAGCTTAGCCATGCACATGCTCCATACAATATCGACAGCCATGTTATTATGCAATATATATATATATATATATATATATCTTTAAATAACATATTTTCCTTTATTATTTCCCTTCAAATCCTACCACCCCTCCCCTAATTGGAGTAAACTAATAAACAACAACACTTAGGCTTCTACTTCCAGCTGATAGAGTACATACTATATACATTTTACGGACACAATCTATTTTTACAATAGTTATATTTAGTTTGTTTTTAGTCCTGACCTTCCTCTAACTTCCACCTCTCCAATGTCCATCCAGTTTGATTTCTATTTGCCATATATTTTTAACTGTGCTATTTCACAAAAGTTCTGAACCTATACATTTTACAGACACGGTATAGATGTAACAGTCTGCAAGTTAAGTTGAATGCATTTCCAGCTTAAACTGTGTGAGGGAATAGGGTTCCAAAGAATAATAACCATAGTCAGAAATCATTTGTACAACATCTAATGTGTGACTGCCGTGCAAGTCACGCTAACTATTGTAACAGATGACCCATAAAATGTAGGCTATTGCTGATAGACCCTTTCAGTGGTCTCATGAGCTGTGTGATAGCTACTATGATATGGATGCTCCACTAAACCAATTAGTGGCTGCATAGAGACTGAAATACTATCGGATCACTGTGATAGGTACCATCTCCTGCTTATGATCAGAAAACATTGCTACTCACTCACTATATATCGATGCATAGGCCTGTATAGCTTAGCTAGCCTAGCATAGACGACTTCCTCCACGTTGGAGTGTTGGATTCTCCATGTTGGGGTGTGTGTTCACTGAGCGCACAGACTCTGCCCGAAAGCTGCCATTGGGAATAAACAAAGTATACTATAGGCTACTCCCGAGACTAATTCTACTTAGTTATTGACTGACAACAGTAGAGCAGCAACTTGGTCGATCCTCGAATCAATGTCATCCCCACAGCAGCCAAACATTGCAACATGAGCATATTGAAAGACGCTGGTCAGGTCCAAACACAGTTAGTGAGAATTCGCAAAAGAAAATGTCATATCAGAAACAGCAGTATAGAGAGTACAGCTATTTACAGCAGCAGCATCAATGCAACAAAAGAAGCAAACGCGTAGCCTACTAGCAGCAAGCGGCAGCAGGATGTGTGAGCAGACCCGGTCAGCTTAAATAGATTGCCAAATAAGTAGGTGTGATTGTTACTAGCATCTAATTGGTGCAATCTCAGCTGATGCCGACAGTCCGGTTCCATTTCTAATCTGCCTTAGTGTTATTTTTCTTGAATGCTTATTGATTTATCTTGAAGATTTAAGTGATTGATATTTGTCTTTCTCTGTGAAACTCCATGTCTGGTTTTCCAGCTGTCGAGAACATGGCATACCATCAGAGTGAGTGTGGTGAACGTTTATAATATTTGGGTTTTGTCTTTATCACATTGTACAGTAAACAACAAGATAAGACTTTGCTCCGAGCCTTTTGGCAGGAGACAGGCTAACGTGGACCAACTGCTCTCTGACACTGACAAGCTGTAGATTTAAACACACACACACACACACACACACACACACACACACACACACACACACACACACACACACACACACACACACACACACACACACACACACACACACACACACACACACACACACACACACACACACACACACACACACACACACACACACACACACACACACACACACACAGAGAAGCCATAAAGAGCAGTGCCAATGTTTTTATTTACATCAAGCGTAGAGGAGTATCCAGATAGCTTCATGTTGTGTAACCTGTTAACTGCATAGTTGATTCCAGGGAGCAAGCAGACAAGCTCTCTGTAACAGCTGCAAGTCTTTGTATTATTCCATAACTAAAGTCATGACTGTCCCAGCAAACATCTTGATCATCTCATTGTAATGCAGTGTAACACAGCCATCTTTTATGTTTTTACATCAAGCAATCTGTAAGATACAGGGATTTTTTTCCTTCTTTGGATTTTTTTTTGTTTGTTTTTTGTTCGTTTTACCCCGTTTTCCAGATCCATTTGCTTCATGTTGTCACTACAACCTGTTAACTGCATAGTTGATTCCAGGGCGCATCCAACCTGGAAGCCAGCAAGCAGAGGAAGACAAGCTCTCTGTAACAGCTGCAAGTCTTTGTATTATTCCATAACTAACATTGGCTGTGTTGCCTGGACCTGTCATGACTGTCCCAGCAAACATCTTGATCATCTCATTATAATGCGGTGAATATGTAGCAGGTTACGTGAATTGTGTTAAGTTTAGAATAAGGGTTAGCTAAAATGCTACAGATGCCCACGACTCGAAGACGCAACCTTAGACGGTTGCAGATTACGCTCAACCATCCACCTCGACCAACCTCCCTACTTTCTTTTCTGTCTAAAGTAACTAGATCATTAGTAGGTATAATACATATTGGGGATGCTCAGAAATATGTAAAGTACCTTATGTTTCATATGGCTCTGAGGCCAGTCGCCAGACCCACTGGCTCCAGGTCATCTACAAGTCCATGCTAGGTAAAGCTCCGCCTTATCTCAGTTCACTGGTCACGATGGCAACACCCATCCGTAGCACGCGCTCCAGCAGGTGTATCTCACTGATCATCCCTAAAGCCAACACCTCATTTGGCCGCCTTTCGTTCCAGTTCTCTGCTGCCTGTGACTGGAACGAATTGCAAAAATCGCTGAAGTTGGAGACTTTTATCTCCCTCACCAACTTTAAACATCTGCTATCTGAGCAGCTAACCGATCGCTGCAGCTGTACATAGTCTATCGGTAAATAGCCCACCCATTTTTACTTACCTCATCCCCATACTGTTTTTATTTATTTACTTTTCTGTTCTTTTGCACACCAACATCTCTACCTGTACATGACCATCTGATCATTTATCACTCCAGTGTTAATCTGCAAAATTGTAATTATTCGCCTACCTCCTCATGCCTTTTGCACACAATGTATATAGACTCCCCTTTTTCTTCTACTGTGTTATTGACTTGTTAATTGTTTACTCCATGTGTAACTCTGTGTTGTCTGTTCACACTGCTATGCTTTATCTTGGCCAGATCGCAGTTGCAAATGAGAACTTGTTCTCAACTAGCCTACTTGGTTAAATAAAGGTGAAATAAAAATAAAATAATAAGGCTGGGGAGCGTAAACAGGGCAGGACCCAAGTTGGGGAAAGCTGAACTTTATGCAAGTACTCGGCGATATTGCGGCATGATTGACCAATGGAAGCTCAGTATAGCTGCCAGACCCTACTGGATTGGCTGTTGATTTATGCTATTGCACGACCGGGTAAGACATGTGATACTATACATCATATAATTCGTATGATAGTGTACGAATGCTATTCCATTCACAATGGAACCTGTGTGTAATTCATTGCGTTTCTATGGGCTAATAGAAGCAAGGCCAAACTCAGTGTTTCAGAAAATAACTTTTACATATATATTTTTCGAGACCTACAGGGGTGCTAAAACACACAATCAAATAGCTAAATATGTTAGGTAAGTAGATAGCATACAAAAAAATGGCTTACACATATAATATAAATGACTTAGATTGATTGGAATCGTACAGCTATATTTAGTAAAAGACAGATCATCGGGTGAACTTTCTCTCACCTACACACATCCACTCATGAAAATATTCAGACACGCTTATACACATACGCTCCAACTGGCACATACACACGCATGCACATGCACACAACCCCAAATCAGTTGGTAGTTAATTACTTTTTCCCACAGGAGGTTGGAGTGGGATGTTGGAGTGGGATAGGCAGGTCTATTCATGTCTCTGCATGTGGCCTGGAGCCCTGGTTAGGGTGGCTTGGATTTGTGTGTGTGTGTGTGCGCAAGAGTGTTTTAGTGTGTATAACTTGGGGGAAGAATTATCTTGCGGTTGGCATTAGTGCTATTGATGGTGTGTGTGCAGAGATGTGACTTTGCCCAGGGCAGTGGTGAATTGACATATATCTGGCACGGTGGATGAGTATACATCCCCAATCTGGCACGATGCTGCACATGATATCTCCTAGCCTTAGGACAGACTCCACAATACATCATATACAGGATTAGCTTTAGAAAGCCATGGTAAAGAAATGGCATAATAGGGAAGTCATCTTCATCTTGTTGGTTGCCAAAATGTTGTACATTTACAGCTTAGTAGCGATGTACTTCAATAGACCTTAAACATTACATTATGTCCTACTCATACCACACATAATATTGAATCTATCTGTATGTCTGTCCGTCTGTCCGTCCGTCTTTTCTATCAGTCGCTCTCTCAAAGACACCTCCAAGGTCTTGTCCCTCCATTCTCTGAAGCAGGAATGCAGGAGTTCCTTAAACAGAAGGGCGCAGGGTGATGCATTCTAACAACTCTGTCAAGCACAAGAGAGACCTGCTGGCTATCCCCACTACCTTTGGATACACACACATGCACACAGTCTGCTATAACTCCTTTGTCTCTTTCTGTCTCACCAACTCTCATACTTAAATTGTTTAATTTCCATTTCCTTAGTATCTACTTTTTTGCCTCCCTCTCTTTCCATCTCTCTCTCTCACTCTCTCTATTCATTCCTCCCCCCATGTCTCTCCCACTCTGTCCCCCCCTCCCTCACCAGCCCATGGTACTGGAGTTTGGCCAAGTGTAGCTGTATGGCTACCTGCATGCAAAAGGTTTGTTAATGTGTTTATGAGGTGTGGGTGTGTGAGAGCTTTTCCTTATCTGACTGCTCATCGATACATGAACTCTGAGAGAAGGAAACTCACACACATACACACGAATACAGACACACACAACACACACACACCAATCGATGCATGCGCACACACACATATTTACAATCTACACCACCTTTCATTTTTCACATTGTGAATTTGACTAAAACTGTAATTAATTGTGTGTTTGGCGTAGGCTTACCTTGGCCTGACGTTTTGATAACTGTGTAATTCTCTCTCAGACAAGTTGAGAATCCCCTGTCAAGAAGAGGCTAGCTTAGCTAACCTAGCTAACCTGTAGCATCAAATGGATGACATTGCAGGAGCTGTGTTAATTTTGCTTTATTCCGAAAAAATGTGGACCACCTGGACATTTAATGTAAACTCAGCAAAAAAAGAAACGTCCCTTTTTCAGGACCATGTCTTTCAAAGATAATTCGTAAAAATCCAAATAACTTCACAGATCTTCATTGTAAAGGGTTTAAATACTGTTTCCCATGCTTGTTCAATGAACCATAAACAATTAATAAACATGAACCTGTGGAACGGTCGTTAAGACACGAACAGCTTACAGATGGTAGGCAATTAAGGTCACAGTTATGAAAACGTAGGACACTAAAGTTGACTGACTGAAAAACACCAAAAGAAAGATGCCCAGGGTCCTTGCTCATCTGCGTGAACGTGCCTTAGGCATGCTGCAAGGAGTCATGGGGACTGCAGATGTGGCAAGGGTAATAAATGGCAATGTCAGTGCTGTGAGATGCCTAAGACAGCGCTACAGGGAGACAGGACCGACAGCTGATTGTCCTCGCAGTGGCAGACCAACAACACCTGCACAGGATCGGTATATCAGAACATCACACCTATGGGACAGATACAAGATGGCAACAACAACTGCACCTGGCCGTGCTGCTGCTCCAGTTTCAACTGTTCTGCCTGCGGCTATGGAACCCTGACCTGTTCACCGGACGTGCTACCTGTCCCAGACCTGCTGTTTTCAACTCTCTAGAGACAGCAGGAGCGGTAGAGATACTTCTAATGATCGGCTATGAAAAGCCAACTGACATTTACTCCTGAGGTGCTGACTTGCTGCACCCTCGATAACTACTGTGATTATTATTATTTGACCATGCTGGTCATTTATGAACATTTGAACATCTTGACCATGTTCTGTTATAATCTCCACCCGGCACAGCCAGAAAAGGACTGGCCATCCCTCATAGCCTGCTTCCTCTCTAGGTTTCTTCCTAGGTTTTGGCCTTTCTAGGGAGTTTTTCCTAGCCACCTTGCTTCTACGTCTGCATTGCTTGCTGTTTGGGGTTTTAGGCTGGGTTTCTGTACAGCACTTTGAGATATCAGCTGATGTAAGAAGGGCTATATAAATACATGTGATTTGATTTGATTTGAACTGCCCGAGTTACAACAGGAACGCACAATCCCTCCATCAGTGCTAAGACTGTCTACGATAGGCTGAGAGAGGCTGGACTGAGAGCTTGTAGGCCTGTTCTAAGGCAGGTCCTCACCAAACATCACAGGCAACATATGGGCACAAATCTACTGTCGCTGGACCAGACAGGACTGGCAAAAAGTGCTCTTCACTGACGAGTCGCGGTTTTGTCTCACCAGGGGTGATGGTCGGATTCGCGTTTATCGTCGAATGAATGAGCGTTACACCGAGGCCTGTACTCTGTAGCGGGATCGACTTGGAAGTGGAAGTTTCGTCGTGGTCTGGGGCGGTGTGTCATAGCATCATCGGACTGAGCTTGTTGTCATTGCAGGCAATATCAATGCTGTGCGTTACAGGGAAGACATCCTCCCTCATGTGGTACCCTTCCTGCAGGCTCATCCTGACATGACCCTCCAGCATGACAATGCCACCAGCCATACTGCTCGTTCTGTGCGTGATTTCCTGCAAGACAGGAATGTCAGTGTTCTGCCATGGCCAACGAGGAGCCCGGATCTCAATCCCATTGAGCATGTCTGGGACCTGTTGGATTGGAGGGTGAGGGCTAAGGCCATTCCCCCCAGAAATGTCCGGGAACTTGCAGGTGCCTTGGTGAAAGAGTGGGGTAACATCTCACAGCAAGAACTGGCAAATCTGGCGCAGTCCATGAAGAGGAGATGCACTGCAGTACTTAATGCAGCTGGTGGCCACACCAGATACTGACTGTTACTTTTGATTTTGACCCCCCATTTGGTCAGGGACACATTATTATATTTCTGTTAGTCACATGTCTGTGGAACTTGTTCAGTTTATGTTTCAGTTGTTTAATCTTGTTATGTTAATACAAATATTTACACATGTTAAGTTTGTTGAAAATAAACACAGTTGACAGTGAGAGGACGTTTCTTTTTTGCAGAGTTTAGTAACTACTTGCTTGCAGAGGTCTACAGAGGCGAATTGGCTACTCTAAGCAAACAAGTAGCAAAATTACACAAGCTAGTGGGGCATCTATGCCCGTTTACATTTTCATTATCTTCTAACCTAGTAGCCGCATGCCGTTCTCCTGGTGGGAATGTCGCTGCGGTGTCGGCTCTCCACAACTGACTGGCTGAGACTCTGCAGGGATCCCTCCCTGAAGGGGTCTCTCCCTTCCCTGGAGAATGGAGTTAGTAGGACGTACCTGGATGACTTTGTGGATGTTCCTATTCTCGATCCTACCAACCAGCCATGGAGATATGTCACTTGCCGTGGAAGTCGAAAACAGCAACCTCTGGCAATGGGGGTCTCCTTGGTTAAGGTAAGCCCAGACTGGAAACAGACTAGAAACAGCTTCACCGCCCTGGATCCAGAGGCTCCGGTGCCTTCTTCCCTGGGGACTTCCGACTCGAGATCGGATGCGGAGGTACCGGCGCCTTCGTCCTCCATTCTGTCTCTCTCGCCGGTGCCTTCTACCGGTGCCTTCTAGAGATGCTCAGAGCTCCCCTCATCGGACCGTGAGGCTGTCTAAGACTCCAGCCCATTCATCATCCACGATGGATACTACAGCTGCTCAGGTCTGTCGGGCAGGAAACATCTTGGTTCCAGGGGCAATAACCCTGTGCTGTCCTGGAGCACGAGTACAGGACATTACAAGGCTGCTTCCGACCGTTCTACGACAGCTGCTGGGAGCTGACGCTGTCGTAGTCCATGTGGGGTCAAATGACATTAGAAGGGCTAGCTTGGAACTGCTGAAAATTGATTTTAAAGAACTATCTAGCATAACATATGTAGCCTAAGAAACAAGATCCATGAAATCAATAACTTTCTAGTCGCTGATGACAAGTACACACCCACACACCCACATAAATCCATGCACCCACACAAACATGCACCTGTAGCTGCAAGAATCAGTACTGAAAATGCGTACTATGATCTCAACTTGGTTTTGTAATGTATTTTAATGCATATCTACACTTTTCTTACCTTTGCCTGAAACTGTGATCAGCTACTTTTAGGTCTGGACCTTTCTGCTTCGGACTGGCAGCACATAATCCTATCTTTCATTGAAACAGTGATACCTTCAGAGGTGATTTTAGCTTGATATCAGGATTTGGAGACAAACAGTAGCATGAAGTTAGAATCATGGATGTCATGAGAGCAAACAGAGCAAGGGACAGGAGTGAACTTTTCATCTTTATTGTTTTAAGTCTACACACACCACACACTACTCTCGCCTTCATTTAGGTTTGGGGGATGCTGGTGAATTTTGTGAAGAAAATGATGAAAGGCCAGGGCATGATCAGGCGAGGAGGTGATGATACTGTATAATGTACAGCCTGCTCTTCTCTGCCCAAAATAACACTTTCATCAGTGATTTACTGATTCATTATGGAAAGTGGTGTCATTGCCTGTCTCATCAGCAGCACAAAGATGATTATCCTCCTAATGTTTGATCAGATCTAGCCTCATATCAAACTCTATATCAGTATATCCCTGTTCCTATCCTGCAGGTGATGATCACATGATGAAAGACCATGATCCCAAGGACTAAACGACTTAATGCCTCTGTTATATCCCCATAGGCCCATAGGGTATGTGAATGAAGTAGTAAGCCAGCAGCGTGGCTCCAGATCTCTATGACTATGGTTGTCATGCATTCTGTCTTTCTCCTCTCCTCTGCTCTCAGGTGCAGTGCTGTCAGTAGAAGCTTCTGCCCTGTAGTTATTACCTTTCCTGTACGTGTAAGGGGGAGGAGGTGGGGGTGGTGCCCCCCAGCCAGGCCTGGGTCCTGTCTCTCTCTGCTACATTCTTCCAGCTGCAGTGAGACTCTACAGTACTAAATCACTGCCAGTGTATTCCCAGAGAGCACCTACTGCTGGAATATGGAAAATGAGAGACATGTCTCCTTCATCTCTATGACATCTGACCCCTCCTCCTTGTTGTCTTTAGGCTGGGTCATAACTGGAAACCATATTACACTACCCCAAAGATTAAGGTTAAGATCACTTTTTTGCTCAATTGCACACAACTCAAATGTGAGTTCTGCTGTTAAACCAAGCCCCTCTGAAAGATACACACACACATACACATACAGTACCAGTCAAAAGTTTGGACACACCTACTCATTCAAGATTTTTTCTTTATTTTTAAAACTTTTTTCTACATTATAGAATAATAGTGAAGACATCAAAACTATGAAATAACACATATGGAATCATGTAGTACCCAAATATATTTAAGATTTTAGATTCTTCAAAGCAGCCACCCTTTGCACACTCTTGGCATTCTCTGAACCAGCTTCACCTGGAATGCTTTTCCAACAGTCTTGAAGGAGTTCCCACATATGCTGAGCACTTGTTGGCTGCTTTTCCTTCACTCTGCAGTCCAACTCATCCCAAACCATCTCAATTGGGTTGAGGTTGGGTGATTGTGGAGGCCAGGTCATCTGATGCAGCACTCCATTACTCTCCTTCTTGGTCAAATATCCCTTACAAAGCTTGGAGGTGTGTTGGGTCATTGTCCTGTTCAAAAACAAACCAAAGTGCAAATCAGATGGGATGGCATATCACTGCACAATGCTGTGGTTGCCATGGTGGTAAAGTGTGCCTTGAATTCCAAATAAATCACAGACAGTGTCACTAGCAAAGCACCCCCACACCATCACACCACCTCCATGCTTCACGGTGGGAACCACACATGCAGAGCTCATCCGTTCACCTACTCTGCATCTCACAAAAACACGGTGGTTTAAACCAAAAATCAAACATTTGTACTCATCAGACCAAAGGACAGATAACCACCGGTCTAATGTCCATTTCTCATGTTTCTTGGCCCGAGCAAGTCTCTTCTTCTTATTGGTGTCCTTTAGTAGTGGTTTCTTTGCAGCAATTTGACCATGAAGGCCTGATTCACACAGTCTCCTCTGAACAACTGATGTTGAATGTGTCTGTTACTTAAACTATGTGAATCATTTATTTGAGCTGCTATTTCTGAGGTGGTCCTCATGGGAGCCAGTTTCATCATAGTGCTTGACGGTTTTTGCGACTGCACTTGAAGAAACATTCAAAGTTATTGAAATGTTCCGGATTGACTGACATGTCTTAAAGTAATGATGGACTGTCGTTTCTCTTCACCTATTTGAGCTGTTCTTGCCATAATATGGACTTGGTCTTTTACCAAATAGGGCTATCTTCTGCATACCACCCCTACCTTGTCACCACACAACTGATATGCTCAAACCCATTAAGAAGGAATGAAATTCCACAAATGAACTTTTAACCTGTTAATTGAAATGCATTCCAGGTGACTACCTCATGAAGCTGGTTGAGAGAATGCCAAGAGTGTGCAAAGCTGTCACCAAGGCAAAGGGTAGCTACTTGGAGAATCTCAAATCTAAAATATATTTTGATTTGTTTCACACTTTTTTGTTTACTACAATTACATTTACAATATCAAACAAGATAATATAAATCCTAAGACAGTTATGTATATTCTTCTGTATATCAAATTATATATACATGAACTTAATTTCCTTTAAATACTCAGACATAGTTAGAATCTAAATATGTTTTATTTCATCGTGTTGATGTCTTTATTTTTATTCTACAATGCATAAAATAGTAAAAAAGAAAGAAAAACCCTTGAATGAGTAGGTGTGTCCAATCTTTTGACTGGTACTGTACATTTACAAAAAAAGGACCACCATCAAACATCACAGCAGCCCAAAGAGTGGTCACTTCAGTAATTGAGTAACCCTTTTCATAACATGTGCATTACTTCACATACTCTGAATAGAGCTCTGTCAAGCGTGTCCTAGCATCAACGGCCATCCTAAGAGGGTTATTCTGACTGGGACTGGGGCTATTCAAGCAAAACAGAAAACATGAGCAAGTGAAGTAGATGAAATAAGTGTAACATAGATTTTTTTATTCAAAAATTACTCTTCCAAGTGGCTACTGTCAAATATTAATCTGTGTTTCTGACTCTAATATGGGTTACTGCAGTGAAGTACATGAACATGGGTAATCTGGGGTGGAGGTTGCTGTTTCCCTGTGAAGTCTCAGGACACATAATATGCTGTGATTGACAGCTCACCTGAGGGCTAGAGGACCAGGTATGCACCCCTCTCTTTCTCTTTCTCCGCTTGGGTAAACATCTGATGGGTGCTGACAGCCATAACCCTGTGAAGACTCATCTAGTCCTCTAAAGAGAGAGAAAGAGAGAGAGAGAGAGAGAGAGAGAGAGAGAGAGAGAGAGAGAGAGAGAGAGAGAGAGAGAGAGAGAGAGATCAAGGGAGAAAGGGAGATAGAGATAGAGGGACAGGGAAAGAGTTCAGTCTGCAGAGGACACAGATTGTGCCCTATCAGATGTGGTTCCATTGCTTGCCTGCTGTTCAGTCTCATTCCTTCATGTTGTATGCTGTGCAGTGCTTACTTTGTGAATCGGGAGGTGCAGGAAGAAGAAGTGAATGTGAGGAGGGTGACCTGAGGGGCTCTGAGGTACACTCATGGAAAAAAGGTTCCAAAGTGGTTCTTTGGCTGCTCCTATAGGAGAACCCCTTTTGATACCAGGTACCCTTTTGGGTTTCATGTAGAACCCTCTGTGGAAAGGATTCTACTTGGAACCAAAAGAGTTCTATCTGCAACCAAAAAGTGTTCTTTAAAGAGTTCTCCAATGGGGACAGCCGAAGAACCCTTTAAGAGTGTACCGGAAGGAATTAGAAAAAGCCCAACTGAATAATAAAGCGTTGCCTTTGCGTACTGGCATAGAGCAGTAGCGAAGAGGCGCTTATAAATTGCACATATGGGGAAATTGTTTATGCAATGTGTTTCATGCAATTCTACTGCAGACTTTAGCAGAATCTTTTTTAATACCGCACAAATGATGGAAATGACAGATTAGGCCGACTTTGACACGGACAAGATGAGAGTCTGAGATCAATAAAAACAACCCTGTCTTGAATCTATAATTTGCTTAGGCCTAGTTGTGTGGAGACACAAAGTGTACAATATGAGGAGGAAATGATAGTCCTATTAAAGCTTTCCAGTTTCACTGACTCAGCCAATGATGCACAGCTCACTCACCAGCGATGGTCAATGCGCTTGTGCAAAAAGTGTATCTCCCTCTTGTTTTACTTTGTAAAATAATGCTGTGAGCTCAATAGGCTTATTGGGAAGTTGATTAAATATTTTGGTAGATTCTAGACAGATTCTTCTCTTTTCAGCAGGAGACATGGTTAAGTTTAGGCGAAAACACCAAATTAGTAAGGTTTGGCATTAACTCCGAATGGTTAAGGTAAGGGTTAAAGTTTGGGATAGGCTTAAAACAAAAACAAAATTAACCAATTTCTATAGCTGGATTCGAACTTGCAACTTTTGGAAGCCTACTTGATGGTAAAAATGCTCTATATCATCTCCCGGCGTCCTCAGACTGACTTGTATCTCGGGTGACCTGTCTGGTCTCCCGGCGTCCTCAGACTGACTTGTATCTCGGGTGACCTGTCTGGTCTCCCGGCGTCCTCAGGCTGACTTGTATCTCGGGTGACCTGTCTGGTCTCCCTCAGACTGCGTATCTCGGGTGACCTCAGACTGACTGACTTGTATCTCGGGTGACCTGTCTGGTCTCCTGGCGTCCTCAGACTGATCTCGGGTGTGTCTGGTCTCCCGGCGTCCTCAGACTGGTGACCTGTCTGGTCTCCCGGCGTCCTCAGGTATCTCGGGTGACTGTCTGGTCTCCCGGCGTCCTCAGGGTGATCTCGGGTAACCTGTCTGGTCTGTCTGGTCGGGTGACCTGTCTGGTCTCCCGGCGTCCTCAGACTGACTTGTATCTCGGGTGACCTGTCTGGTCTCCCGGCGTCCTCAGGCTGACTTGTATCTCGGGTGACCTGTCTGGTCTCCCGGCGTCCTCAGACTGACTTGTATCTCGGGTGACCTGTCTGGTCTCCCGGCGTCCTCAGGCTGACTTGTATCTCGGGTGACCTGTCTGGTCTCCCGGCGTCCTCAGACTGACTTGTATCTCGGGTGACCTGTCTGGTTTCATTAGCTATCTCTCTGTCACTGAATTTAATTTTGAATTATGTTTTGGAATGATTGTCTCATTTCAAGTAAGGAGCAGCAAGCTTAAAGAAACAGTCAATCATATAATTTGCATTGAAACCCAGATAAAATAATGTATATAGAAAGATGTGTGTGCCATGTATGCTATAATGGAGGTTAAAAACAACAGCTGCAAATAGCATATTAGTCAATACGTATGGCATAGCCTACACATATAGCACACCTCTAAAAACAGTTATAACAATGTGCTCTGCAATAAGTTAACCTGTCATGTCCTGACCTTAGTTCTTTTTTTATGTCTCTGTTTTAGTTTGGTCAGGGCGTGAGTTGGGGTGGGCATTCTATGTATTCTATGTTGTTTATTCTAGGTTTTGTATTTCTGTGTTTGGCCTGGCATGGTTCCCAATCAGTGGCAGCTGTCAATTGTTGTCTTTGATTGATAACCATACTTAGGCAGCCTGTTTTCCCACTATGATTTGTGGGTAATTGTTTTCTGTTTTGTGTCTTTCTGCACCTGACAGGACTGTTTCGGTTTTCATTCATTCTCTTTGTTATTTTTGTTATTTCAGTGTTCAGTTCTAATAAAAAGCATGAACACGTACCACACTGCATCTTGGTCCTCTCCTTCCAACAGCCGTTACATAACCAGAGTATGGTTTCTAAACCAGTTGAGTTCTCAAATAGCAGCTGCCCAATACCATGGTGGGCATGCATAATGTTGGATGCATTGGAATGTAAGGTAGGGAGAATGAAAAAGAGGCTATAGGATTATACAAGATGTTTGAGTTTCAAATACTACATGTTCAGTGAATGTGAGTATATTTAGGTGGTTTAAATTATTAACTTTCTCACTAATCTTCTAAAAGTTGACGTTGCCAAAAACTTGTCAATCTATTCATAATTCTACTAACTATGACTGAGGGTGAGACGTTTTCCATAAGGCAAAACATGGAAAGGAGTGTGGTTGGTTGTGGTCGAGTGGTAGGTGTATAACACGAATGTTTAGCAACACAAAGGTTTTGAGTTTGAATCTCATCATGGACAATTTTAGCTAATTAGTAACTTTTCAACTACTTAATACTTTTTAGCTACTTTGCAACTACTTACTATGTTAGCTAACCCTTCCCTTAAACCTAACCTTAACTCTTTTAGCTAGCCTTGCTGCGGGCGATTCCCTGATCCACCAGACGACACCATTCTATATACTTCCGGCCCGTCCTTGGACACTGTGCTATCTAACCTCCAAACGAGCTTCAATGCCATACAACACTCCTTCCATGGCCTCCAACTGCTCTTAAACGCTAGTAAAACCAAACGCATGCTTTTCAACCATTCGCTGCCTGCACCCGCACGCCTGACCAGCATCACCACCCTGGATGGTTCCGACCTTGAATATGTGGACATCTATAAGTACCTAGGTGTCTAGCTAGATTGTAAACTCTCCTTCCAGACTCATATCAAACATCTCCAATCGAAAATCAAATCAAGAGTCGGCTTTCTATTCCGCAACAAAGCCTCCTTCACTCACGTCGCCAAACTTACCCTAGTAAAACTGACTATCCTACCGATCCTCGACTTCGGCGATGTCATCTACAAAATTGCTTCCAACACTCTACTCAGCAAACTGGATGCAGTTTATCACAGTGCCATCCGTTTTGTCACTAAAGCACCTTATACCACCCACCACTGCGACTTGTATGCTCTAGTTGGCTGGCCCTCGCTACATATTCGTCGCCAGACCCACTGGCTCCAGGTCAAGTCCATGCTAGGTAAAGCTCCGCCTTATCTCAGTTCACTGGTCACGATGGCAACACCCATCCGTAGCACGCGCTCCAGCAGGTGTATCTCACTGATCATCCCTAAAGCCAACACCTCATTTGGCCGCCTTTCGTTCCAGTTCTCTGCTGCCTGTGACTGGAACGAATTGCAAAAATCGCTGAAGTTGGAGACTTTTATCTCCCTCACCAACTTTAAACATCTGCTATCTGAGCAGCTAACCGATCGCTGCAGCTGTACATAGTCTATCGGTAAATAGCCCACCCATTTTTACCTACCTCATCCCCATAATGTTTTTATTTATTTACTTTTCTGCTCTTTTGCACACCAATATCTCTACCTGTACATGACCATCTGATCATTTATCACTCCAGTGTTAATCTGCAAAATTGTAATTATTCGCCTACCTCCTCATGCCTTTTGCACACAATGTATATACTAGGTTGTCCCGCCCTTGTTTTGTGCGGGATTGTTTTTTCTTACTCTGTCGAATGGTGGTTTTCGTCGGTGTATTCTCCGGACTATTTGGTTCTGTGTTTGGGCTGGTCATTTGTATGCTCGGGCGGTGCTCGGGCGTGACCGTTTTGTGCACCGGAGAATAACTTGACGATCTACTGAACCCTGCTCTCTACGCCTGATTCCACCCACCACTCCTAGTATCCCGTGACATAACCCTAACCCCTAGCCTAGCTATTGTTAGCCGCCTAGCTATCGTTAGCCTCCTAGCTAACATTAGCCACAACCAATTTAAATTCATAACATATACATTTAGGAAATTCTTAATATATTGTGCGTTTTGCAAATTCATAACATATCATACAAAATGGTTATTTTTAACATATCATACGAAATGGATGATGGACATCCAGAAATTAATACATACTATATGAAAAATAACATATGATACTAAATGGAGTGTCTTGGATTAACATACAGAATAATACAAAATGCTCTGAGACCTGGATGGCTCTCAGAACAGCCTCAATCTGTCAGGGCACTCCAATGCTTCCCACGGTTGTGTCAAGTTGGCTGGATGTTCTTTGGGTGCTGGACCATTCTTATTCCCCCCCTTGACCTGTAGAGTGTGAAAAACCCAGAGGCGTTGCAGTTCTTGACACAAACCAGAGTGCCTGGCACCTACTGGACTACCATATCCCGTTCATGCTTTGAATGGCACACATACACAATCTTTGTCTCAATTGTCTCAAGGCTTAAAAATCCTTCTTTATTTTATATATTTTTTTATTTCACCTTTATTTAACCAGGTAGACTAGCTGAGAACAAGTTATCATTTATAACTGCAACCTGGCCAAGATAAAGCAAAGCAGTGCGACACAAACAACAACAGAGTTACACATGGAATAAACAAACATACAGTTAATAACACAATAGAGAAAAAAAGGTATATATACAGTGTGTGCAAATGAGGTAAGATAAGGGAGGAAGGCAATAAATAGGCCATAGTGGCAAAATAATTACAATTTAGCAATTAAACACTGGAGTGATAGATATGCAAAAGTTAAATGTGCAAGTAGCTATTACTGGGGTGCAAAGGAGAAAAAAAAAGTTATAAATAACAGTATGGGGATGAGGTAGTTGAATGTGCTATTTACACATGGGCTATGCACAGGTGAGGTGATCTGTGAGCTGCTTAAAGTTAGTGAGGGAGATATGGGTCTCCAGCTTCAATGATTTTTGCAATTTGTTCCAGTCATTGGCAGCAGAGAAATGGAAGGAAAGGCAGCCAAATGAGGAATTGGCTTTGGGAGTGACCAGTGAAATATACCAGCTGGAGCACGTGCTACGGGTGGGTGCTGCTATGGTGACCAGTGAGCTGAGATAAGGCGGGGCTTTACTTAGCAAAGACTTATAGATGACCTGGAGCCAGTGGGTTTGGTGACGAAGGTGAAGCGAGGGCCAGCCAATGAGAGCATACAGGTCACAGTGGTGGGTAGTACATGGGGCTTTGGTGACAAAACGGATGGCACTGTAATAGACTGCATCCAATTTGCTGAGTAGAGTGTTGGAGGCTATTTTGTAATTGACATTGCCGAAGCAGTCTCCTCCCCTTCATCTACACTGATTGAAGTGACATAAATAAAGGATCATCACTTTCACTTGGATTCACCTGGTCTGTCTATGTCATGGAAAGTGTAGGTCTTCATAATGTTTTGTGTACCCAGTGTCACACCCTGACCATAGTTTGCTTTGTATGTTTGTATGTTTTGTTTGGTCAGGGTGTGATCTGAGTGGGCATTCTATGATGTATGTCCAGTTTGTCTGTTTCTGTGTTTGGCCTGATATGGTTCTCAATCAGAGACAGGTGTTAGTCGTTGTCTCTGACTGGGAACCATATTTAGGTAGCCTGTTTTTGTCATTGTGGGTTGTGGGTGATTGTCTATGCTAGTTGCTTGTGTCAGCACAGTTCTTATTATAGCTTCACGGTCGTTATTTGTTTATTGTTTTGTATAGTTTGTTCAAGTATTCTCTGTTCATTAAATTCACGATGAGCACATACCACGCTGCATTTGGGTCCTCCGATCCTTCCAACTACTCTTCCTCAGACGAGGAGGACGACGATCGCGACACCCAGTGTACATTCGAACAAAGAACACCATCACAAATAGTGTTTCACCATTTACTGAGTATGGAGACTAACAGTAAATATGTCTCAGGCATTATTTGAAGTATCTACATATAATGTAACCTACCAGTCAAGTGCCGTGGAGGGCACAATCCTACAATTTTGCAGTCCAGAAATGATCGCTTTACCAGCTATGCCAAAAGGCTGGGCCTCTTGGTGAATAGATCATCGGACACAAAAGTGAGAGACAATAATGAATAAAGATGCTCAAACAAGCATGTGTATCTGCAGTGGGTATTCCTCAACTCGAAAATGCACTAAACTGTGTAAGACCAAATCCACAAAGAAAACACAGCAGGCAAATGCATATGTCGTCATTATCTAAATAGTGACGGAAGGGCGAGTTCAAACTGAAGTAGGATGGTTCTACTCAGCCCATTCTTGGTGAATTTCTGGGAGAGGGACACAGGACTGCTGAATAGATCATGTCAGACAAAAGTGAGAGACAAGAATGAATCAAATAAATCATCAAAGCAAAGATAGTTAGTGAGCTTGAAAATGAACAACCTGTCAGTCCCAGGCAGGGTGCTGAGCAATCATCCTACTCCAACTATTGACCGGGATAATGTGTCAATTCTTATTTGTCAGTTTGAATGAAATTAGTGGGTCCTGCCTTGATGACGGTGTTAGCTTTACCCTACTTGTCCTACAGATTTGTGTAATCTCTAATTATTGCTTGGAATAAACGGATAGCTAAAATGCTCCTTGTCCCGGAATGGCATGCTAGCTAGTGACAAAGCTATCTGCTCCTGCTGGCTAGCAACATATCGACTTGTTGTAACTAGTTAGCTAATTAGCAAGTTAGCTACATTACTACGGTTGCTGCATTCTAAGTTGGGAGTCATTTTACAGCTTGCATTGATGGTATGATGTTTTCATAACTAAATAGTTAGATTACAAAAAAATGTAAATACTTCACCTGATAGCAGTTTGTCACCAGCTGTCTGCTACTGTCTACTATCCATCTAGCGAATATATAGGTTTTTGAAAAGAAATGCAAGAATTGACATTGCCAACAAACAGAAATGTGTTCAGAAGACAGAGATGATCGACCTCGACAGAGATCGATCATCTTGAAAACGAAAGCAGAAAGCTTGCTACAGCCCTCCTCCTAAATGTCCATGCATTTGGTCTCTATTAGCATAACGTAAGACCCAGATGCAGACTGTGTCGAAGTAATAATGTTTATTACAGCAACAAAGGCAAGATACAGGACGGCAGACAGGCTCAGGGTAAGGTCAGGCAGAGGTCTCTGCCTTCACAAACAGCGGAGAAGGCGTTGAAGGACCTGCCAGACGTCGAGCACGTGTTCTTGAGTTGGAGCTTCTACAAAGTATTGACTCAGTGTGTGAATACTTATGCAAATGAGATATTTCTGTGTTTTGTTTTCAATATATTTGCAAAATTGTCTTTAAACATGTTTTCATTTCGTCATTATGGGTTATTGTGTGTAGACGGGTGAGAATGAATGTAAATCATGTAAACTTGCTTGCCACTTTTTCCCATGTGGTTTCTTTCTTCACAGACCTCTTATGTATTTGGTCAAATTATAGATTTTGTGTATGGTTTCCTAGAAACAAGGGTGGCTCAATTTACCCCTTTCGCTCAACTTACCCCACTCACCTAAAAAAATGTAGGGGGCAGGAGAATGAACTCAAAGTAATTCTGATTGCTTTCATTATAACTGTTACATTGCAAACAGCACAATTTATTGCCACGAGAGGTACTGGATCCGGCCAAATAGGTTTGGAAAGAAACAGTCCAAAGCTGAGAAGTACGGATCCTGTTCCTGCAGGTTCCGGCTCAAATTAAGCAGTGGTGCTGTGTGAGAATAGCTGAGAATAGCAATTAGAAGACATCACAAGCATCATGACTGAGATAGCAACCAGATCGCTCAAGAGTGACTTCGAAATTTGACGTCTATCCATGTTTGGGAAATACCTTCAAAACTGGCAACTAGGGGCAACATTGAGTGCTATTACCATCAAGTAGGCCTGGGCATTGTGGACAGGGGTGTCGGATGGGTGTAGTCCCATGACTCTGGATCATAAGATTGCCTGATTTATCCAAGTGGTGGAGTGGACACTTGTTTTTTTTTGTATTCATGTTTTTTTTATATATCCCAAATCTTAACTCTTACCTTAACCGTTCTGAATGGGTGCCTAAACGTACTGTTTTAACCATGTCCAAAACCTTAACCCTTAACCTTCTAAATTTACACGTCTAATTCTGCAGTAAGACTGTGACAGCTTGTTGGACAAAGAATGTTCAAAAGTACACCTCCAAGACCAACTTGTCGCCCCGAAGCAATCACGTTTGAGTGTTTGTGTGTGTGTTGAATCACTGTTTGTGTATCTACAGTATGTTAAGTCTGTGTGTGTATTGAAATCACTCTGTGTGTGTGTGTGTGTGTGTGTGTGTGTGTGTGTGTGTGTGTGTGTGTGTGTGTGTGTGTGTGTGTGTGTGTGTGTGTGTGTGTGTGTGTGTGTCTGCTAAATGACTTAAATGTAAATGTAAATGTAAGTGTGTGTGTGTGTGTGTGTGTGTGTGTGTGTGTGTGTGTGTGTGTGTGTGTGTGTGTGTGTGTGTGTGTGTGTCTGCTAAATGACTTAAATGTAAATGTAAATGTGTGTGTGTGTGTGTGTGTGTGTGTGTGTGTGTGTGTGTGTGTGTGTGTGTGTGTGTGTGTGTGTGTGTGTGTGTGTGTGTGTGTCTGCTAAATGACTTAAATGTAAATGTAAATGTAAATGTGTGTGTGTGTGTGTGTGTGTGTGTGTGTGTGTGTGTGTGTGTGTGTGTGTGTGTGTGTGTGTGTGTGTGTGTGTGTGTGTGTGTGTGTACAGTAGATCACTGATAGCTCCCGTGCCAGTGTCTGGGAGGTATGGTTGCTGACAGACGAACGTCTCCAGTTGTGTTGATATTAGACACACACACACACACAGTGACGGTTAACTGTTCTCAGGCTAGTTCTGTGGTTACACACTGTCTGCAGGCACTGAAAGGATGGGCAGTGAGGGATGACGGGGGCAAGAGGGAGAGATCAAAAGTGTGCAAGGAGAGAGAGAACAGGGGAAGAGAGAAGAAATATGAGAGGAATATGATAAGGGATGAATGAGACAATTCAACCAAGACAGAGAACATCAGAACAGAGTTTGAATCAAGTTTGAATGAGATAGTTAATCACCCTGCTCCTCTCTGGGCTCCTGTCATAGGTGTGACAAACACAGGGTGACTGCAGTGTGCCACTCTGCTGTGAGGACAGTCTCCTCCTCTGACCTAATCCCCTCACCTCTCCTCCCCCTGGATTTGGAGAATTCATATCACGTGCACTAATATAGTGTGGTAGAATATGTATTGTATATGTACTACATGTACATATTACCTCATTTACCTTGACTAACCGGTGCTCCCGCACATTGACTCTGTACTGGTACCCCCTGAATATAGCCTCGCTATTGTTATTTTACTGCTGCTCTCTAATTATTTTATATATTTTTTTCTTATCTATTTTTTCTTAACACTTATTTTTCTTAAAACTGCATTGTTGGTTAAGGGCTTGTAAGTATTCAGTACATGTGACAAATAACATTTGATTTGATGTAAATTTCATATTATGGGTAGAGTTTGAGTTGACTCTAGATACTGGGATAAAGCAGCAGTCATGTTTTTAATGGCCAACGGGCTCCTGCGTTAAACTTTTGAATCTCATAGAGGGGCCCTGACCGGTTTTTGCCTCACCCTAGTTTGCACCCTGGGTGTGTGTATGCATACAGTATGATCATGAGAGTCTCTCTCTGTGTGTGTGTGTGTGTGTGTGTGTGTGTGTGTGTGTGTGTGTGTGTGTGTGTGTGTGTGTGTGTGTGTGTGTGTGTGTGTGTGTGTGTGTGTGTGTGTGTGTGTGTGTGTGTGTGTGTGTGTGTGTGTGTGTGTGTGTGTGTGTGTGTGTGTGTGAGAGGGCACAGACTTACTGCCCAGCCCCTTGAGCTACAGTAAGTGCTCATGAGTATAATCTAACAGAGATGAGAAATGCATGGATAGAGAGAGATGAAGAAAGGGAGACAGAGAGGTATGAGACAACTTTTGTGCTTCACTGCTTTTAACTGACTTTCATTCGTCTGTCTGGCCCAAGGCTTGTGGTTGACGAAAAGGGAGTGGGACAAAGATATATGTACTGTATGCATGTATGTGTGTGCGTGTGCGTGTGTGTGTGTGTATGCTTGTGTGTCTGTGTATTTGTAAAGTGCTTGAACATTTTGAAGCTTAGGTTTTCTAGACAACTGCCATGGAGCAGACATCTACAGTAGCTAGTTGTTGGTGACATCATGATGAATGAAGGGCAGGTAAGGATGAATACCATGGATTGAAAAGATAGTTGAGAACGAGAGCTCACTAAGTTAAGTTTCTTTTCCACAAATGGAAATGATGACCTTTCAGAGAGCTTCCCCCAGAGCAGAATGTGTCATACCTTTAAACCTGAGAGTAAACCTTGAGTATAGGACTAAATAATCTGACAGTCATTTCCCCTGTCTCTTCTTCAGCCTTATCTTCAATATCATTCACATGCAGCAATAGACATGCAATGTAATTTAGTTCCCCTATCATATACACCACAGTTATCTGGCTGTGCAATTAGTGTGGATAACATGCAGTTCTCTCTGCTCTTCCTAGATGACTGTCTCAACAAAGTGACACCGGGGGTGTCCACTCCCTGCCCGGAACAACTCTTATCCTACTTTAACATGCCTCATTTCTGATACTCTGTATCATACATATAGCGTATTAATGTACACTTTAGTACATCAACTAGACATGGCAGGTAGCCTAGTGGTTAGAGCGTTAGACTAGTAACCGGAAGGTTGCAAGATTGAATCCCTGAGCTGACAAGGTAAAAATCTGTCGTTCTACCCCTGAACAAGACAGTTAACCCACTGTTCCTAGGCTGTCATTGAAAATAAGAATTTGTTCTTAACTGACTTGCCTAGTAAAATAAAACATCCATATACTTATTTCTATGTATATCTATGTGAGGCCATTTCCAGCACTCTAGCATGTTCCATAGTCTTTCTCCCCAGAGCTTGTTTACTTAAAGGTCGACGTATGGACAAGTGTCGGCATTGAATCAATATTGGGGCCATAGCGTAAACATGTATTAAAAATATAAACTTAAAAATCACCATGTGTTTCTGCATTAAAGATTTCATAAGGCTATGGCCGGGATTCAATCCATTCACGCTTCAATCAGATCACTCAGTTCAATCAAGGCTTTTAAAGGCAATGTTACCGTGTTCCTTGAGATCGCTCAATTGACTCAATTGGAAATGGCCTTTGAATGTAATGTGCACTGTGCGGCACTACACTATTTTTAAACCTCTATTCACACAGTATCATCCTCTAGGTCTATGGTACAGTACGTTTTTCAATGCTCCAATTACATTCGCTAACCTCTCTCGTTGTGGAGTGCCATAAAGAAGCTTATTTTCCCAAAGCCTAGACTTTGAAACCAGTCCAACTTCCATTGGGTTCTCTTAGGAACAACACAGCCACTCCTCGGAAACAAAGATTCCTCTTCTGGGTGTTGGCAGGAAGAATTGTCAGGAAGGGAAGAGAACGACCCAGCAATACCTGGTGCACGACCACTAAGAGAGAACAGACACATGTTATGAAACAGAACAATAACATTTGAATAGTATCCCATCCATTTGAAAAGATTCCTCCTGTGTTGTGCTTAACGTGTTCCTATTGGAACATCAGCACAGTGACATGGTAAGCCTACCCACTGGGCACAGGCGTCAATTCAACGTCTATTCCACGTTGGTTCAATGTCATTTAATTGAAATGATGTGGAAACAATGTTGATTCAACCAGTGTGTGCCCAGTGGGATCATCAGAATGATGTGTAAAGTAATGATGTCAGCATCACTAGCAATCACCCACCCCCCTCTTCTTCCCTTTATCCCTGCATACACACACATGCATGCACGCACGCACACACCTCCCCCTCTGTGTGTGTTTGATGGTGCTGATGTGAAATACTAGACAGATGGGGCTGGCAGTGAGACAACAGGCTGGTCGTTCTCAGCGTCTGGTCTTCTCCCCTTTACTTTCTCTCCCATTGTTCCCCCCTTTTCTTTCTCTCTTCCCAACTCTCTCCCCTCCGTCTCTTCTCTCTCCTCTTTCTCCCCTCTTTCTTTTTATTGCCTTGCGGCCCCATGCCTGGCCCTGACTTCATTAAATGTCTATTATACACCACAGACCACACAGACCTTGGACGGGACGCAAATGATTTCCTGACCCTAAAAGGTCATCATGCTTATGGCTGTTCAGCTCTCCCGGAGTGGCAGAATGGCAGATGTTGAGGCTAGGTGTGGGGATTCCCCCTGACCAGGGGTTGGATCAAAGATCCTTCTATCGTTTCCTTCTATCATATCTCTGTTGGATAGAAATATCCTGAGCGATGTACACATGCTATTTACTGTTTGTCCATCAACAGCGTTCCATTTAAAACATTTTTTTTTTAAATGCCTTCCTAACCATCTTAAATAAACATGCCCCATTCAAGAAATTTAGAACCAGGAACAGATATAGCCCTTGGTTCTTCCCAGACCTGACTGCCCTTAACCAACACAAAAACATCCTATGGCGTTCTGCATTAGCATCGAACAGCCCCCGTGATATGCAGCTGTTCAGGGAAGCTAGAAACCGTTATACACAGGCAGTTAGAAAAGCCAAGGCTATCTTTTTCAAGCAGAAATTTGCTTCCTGCAACACTAACTCAAAAATGTTCTGGGACACTGTAGAGTCCATGGAGAATAAGAACACCTCCTCCCAGCTGCCCACTGCACTGAAGATAGGAAACACTGTCACCACTGATAAATCCACCATAATTGAGAATTTCAATAAGCATTTTTCTACGGCTGGCCATGCTTTCCACCTGGCTACTCCTACCCCGGTCAACAGCACTGCACCCCCAACAGCAACTCGCCCAAGCCTTCCCCATTTCTCCTTCTCCCAAATCCATTCAGCTGATATTCTGAAAGAGCTGAAAAATCTGGACCCCTACAAATCAGCCGGGCTAGACAATCTGGACCCTTTCTTTCTAAAATGATCTGCCGAAATTGTTGCCACCCCTATTACTAGCCTGTTCAACCTCTCTTTCGTGTCGTCTGAGATTCCCAAAGATTGGAAAGCAGCTGCGGTCATCCTCCTCTTCAAAGGGGGGGACACTCTTGACCCAAACTGCTACAGACCTATATCTATCCTACCATGCCTTTCTAAGGTCTTCGAAAGCCAAGTCAACAAATAGATTACCGACCATTTCGAATCTCACCATACCTTCTCTGCTATGCAATCTGGTTTCAGAGCTGGTCATGGGTGCACCTCAGCCACGCTCAAGGTCCTAAACGATATCTTAACCGCCATCCATAAGAAACATTACTGTGCAGCCGTATTCATTGATCTGGCCAAGGCTTTCGACTCTGTCAACCACCACATCCTCATCGGCAGACTCGACAGCCTTGTTTTCTCAAATGATTGCCTCGCCTGGTTCACCAACTACTTCTCTGATAGAGTTCAGTGTGTCAAATCGGAGGGTCTGCTGTCCGGACCTCTGGCAGTCTCTATGGGGGTGCCACAGGGTTCAATTCTTGGACCGACTCTCTTCTCTGTATACATCAATGAGGTCGCTCTTGCTGCTGGTGAGTCCCTGATCCACCTCTACGCAGACGACACCATTCTGTATACTTCCGGCCCTTCTTTGGACACTGTGTTAACAACCCTCCAGGCAAGCTTCAATGCCATACAACTCTCCTTCCGTGGCCTCCAATTGCTCTTAAATACAAGTAAAACTAAATGCATGCTCTTCAACCGATCGCTACCTGCACCGACCCGCCTGTCCAACATCACTACTCTGGACGGCTCTGACTTAGAATACGTGGACAACTACAAATACTTAGGTGTCTGGTTAGACTGTAAACTCTCCTTCCAGACCCATATCGAACATCTCCAATCCAAAGTTAAATCTAGAATTGGCTTCCTATTTCGCAACAAAGCATCCTTCACTCATGCTGCCAAATATACCCTTGTAAAACTGACCATCCTACCAATCCTCGACTTTGGCGATGTCATTTACAAAATAGCCTCCAATACCCTACTCAACAAATTGGATGCAGTCTATCACAGTGCAATCCGTTTTGTCACCAAAGCCCCATATACTACCCACCATTGCGAACTGTACGCTCTCGTTGGCTGGCCCTCGCTTCATACTCGTCGCCAAACCCACTGGCTCCATGTCATCTACAAGACCCTGCTAGGTAAAGTCCCCCCTTATCTCAGCTCGCTGGTCACCATAGCATCTCCCACCTGCAGCACACGCTCCAGCAGGTATATCTCTCTAGTCACCCCCAAAATCAATTCTTTCTTTGGCCGCCTCTCCTTCCAGTTCTCTGCTGCCAATGACTGGAACGAACTACAAAAATCTCTGAAACTGGAAACACTTATCTCCCTCACTAGCTTTAAGCACCAACTGTCAGAGCATCTTACAGATTACTGCACCTGTACATAGCCCACCTATAATTTAGTCCAAACAACTACCTCTTTCCCAAATGTATTTAATTTATTTATTTATTTTGCTCCTTTGCACCCCATTATTTTTATTTATACTTTGCACATTCTTCCATTGCAAAACTACCATTCCAGTGTTTTACTTGCTATATTGTATTTACTTTGCCACCATGGCCTTTTTTGCCTTTACCTCCCTTCTCACCAAATTTGCTCACATTGTATATAGACTTGTTTATACTGTATTATTGACTGTATGTTTGTTTTACTCCATGTGTAACTCTGTCGTTGTATCTGTCGAACTGCTTTGCTTTATCTTGGCCAGGTCGCAATTGTAAATGAGAACTTGTTCTCAACTTGCCTACCTGGTTAAATAAAGGTGAAATAAAAAATAAAAACAGCGTGCCAGTGAAGCACACATTTCCCAAGTGCATCCTGTGTATTTTCTGGGAAGCAATATGATCTCTGTGCCCTATCCTTTGTGGCCTACTTATGCATGCTAATGTGGATGGGGGCTTGCATGTATGGGTGTCCTGATATGAGTGTGTATTTGTATGAGGGGCCCCACATTTGATCATGCATGTGTATGTGTCAATGTGTGTGAATATTTTGGTCACACATCTGTGCAGTCCCCTGCTCAGTGAGTGGCCTCTATGCGCTGGGCCGGGGCTCCTACCTTGGTGTGGACAGGCCAGATGGTGAGATTTGGCAGGGGGTAAGCCACATGTTGCCTCTCCCCATTCAATTATGTATGACTGAAGCATCCACAGGTTCCAACACTAAATACCACTATGATAGAATCCCGGGTGCAGTGAAACACACAGAGGACAGGAGTGGAGGAACAAGGGAGGGAGAGAGGGAGAGAGAAAGAGTGAGAAAGAGGGAGGGAGAGGAGGGGAAAGAAGGGAAGTCGTGAGGGGACAAACAGCAGGGACTTGTGTTATGGTCTAACACTTCATGCCTTCAAATGTCGATTCCCATTTCCTCTCTCTTTCTTCACCTCCTATTGGGCCACCCTCCTCTCTTCTACACATCCATCTCTTCCCTCTTCAACACGTCCATCTCTCCTCTCTTCTACACGTCCATCTCTCCTCTCTTCTACACATCCATCTCTCCTCTCTTCTACACGTCCATCTCTCCTCTCTTCTACACATCCATCTCTTCCCTCTTCAACACGTCCATCTCTCCTCTCTTCTACACGTCCATCTCTCCTCTTTTCTACACGTCCATCTCTCCTCTCTTCTACACAGCCATCTCTCCTCTCTTCAACACGTCCATCTCTCCTCTCTTCTTCACAGCCATCTCTCCTCTCTTCTACACAGCCATCTCTCCTCTCTTCTACACGTCAATCTAATAATAATAATAATATATGCCATTTAGCAGACGCTTTTATCCAAAGCGACTTACAGTCATGTGTGCATACATTCTACGTATGGGTGGTCCCGGGAATCGAACCCACTACCCTGGCCATCTCTCCTCTCTTCTACACGTCCATCTCTCCTCTCTTCTACACAGCCATCTCTCCTCTCTTCTACACGTCCATCTCTCCTCTCTTCTACACGCCCATCTCTCCTCTCTTCTACACGTCCATCTCTCCTCTCTTCTACACGTCCATCTCTCCTCTCTTCTACACGTCCATCTCTCCTCTCTTCTACACGTCCATCTCTCCTCTCTTCTCCACGTCCATCTCTCCTCTCTTCTTCACAGCCATCTCTCCTCTCTTCTACACGCCCATCTCTCCTCTCTTCTACACGTCCATCTCTCCTCTCTTCTACACGTCCATCTCTCCTCTCTTCTACACATCCATCTATTTTAATGTTTTAGAGAAAGTCAAGAGAGGGTGAATGAGAGAGTGTGAATGAGAGAGTGAGTGACAGTGAGAGACACAATAAAAGACAGTGAGAGAATGAAATATAGATAGAGAGCGAGAGGGGGCCATCTGTCAGTGCTCACCCCTTCACTGCGTGAAAAGGGGAAAGGGATGCAGGGCACCGAAGAACCCACGGAACTAGTGCAGTCAGTCCATTGAAGAAGTGCAGGCCAGTGAAAAGTGTAGCCTCCAGATAGATATGAGCTCAATTATCACTGCAGCACTGTGGAACAGTAACAGTACCAGTGAGGAGTGCAAAATTCCTACCTCTCCTCTACACAGTGTCTGTTTCCCTAATGACACCCTATTCCCTTCATAGTGCACTACTTCTGACCAGGGCCATATTGCACGATATAGGGTATAGGGTGCCATTTGGGACACTAATAAAAACCCACATCCACAGCACTTTTATCTCCCTTTTCTCCTTACTACCAGGGGCCTAATACATGCCCCTGTCAGCAGTTGCCCAAAATAGGTGAGCAGTGACCCAGATAATCATGTTGGGACTGACCCCTCACTAAGGTGAGAGCAAACGTTTGGACAGGAGCTGCAGGAATGCCAGATGCTATGAGGGAGGACTTCCTAATAATCTCCTGTGTCCTCTCAACTGAGAAGAAGGCCTTTAATAAGATAAAGTTATGTTGACATTGGGATTAATTGGTTTAGCATTACAACACAAAATGCACAAAATGAAAATCTCCTTGTGGTCACCTTGCTTCGGTATGGTTGTGTGTTTAGTCACTTAGCGTTGAAGAAGTTGATGGGGTTTTGCTGCTTTGGCTTCTAAACGGTGAGAAAAGTGACAGAGTGTCAAGCTGAGGGAGATTCACGTGGGAGACTGATGGTTAAGTTCAGCTGCACCCAGTGACCCACGTCCACCCCTTTTGCCCCCGGTTCATTCCTCTGGCCCTCCTATCCAGTCTTTGTCCATCTCTGTTTCCAGTCAGTGTGGCCTGGGCCCTGGGGTCAGTGTGGCCTGGGCCCTGGGGTCAGTGTGGCCTGGGCCCTGGGGTCAGTGTGGCCTGGGCCCTGGGGTCAGTGTGGCCTGGGACCTGGGGTCAGTGTGGCCTGGGCCCTGGGGTCAGTGTGGCCTGGGCCCTGGGGTCAGTGTGGCCTGGGCCCTGGGGTCAGTGTGGCCTGGGCCCTGGGGTCAGTGTGGCCTGGGCCCTGGGGTCAGTGTGGCCTGGGCCCTGGGGTCAGTGCAGCAGCAGCCAGAGTGAAAATAGTCCTTTCTTTGGGCTGTTTGCTCAACGCCTGCCTGCATTCCCCTGCGGCGTCCCCTGCGAACACCATTATCCATTATCCCCCCCAGGGAGATGTATCCTAACTTCTCCCTCTGGCAAAGGTTCCAGTATTCCATCCGTCACCCATCTGTCTCGCTCTCTCTCTCCTCCGCTCCAGCATTTTTGCATCATTCAAATTTTCTCTTTGACTCTCAACTTTCTTTACCTTTCCCCCTCTCCTCTTTTTCATCTCCCTCCCTCTATCCTTCCCTTCTCCTTTCCTCCCTCCATATCTCTCTTCTCCTCTCTCCACCCTTCTCTCCTCTCCCAATGTGGCCCAAGACACCCAGCAGTCTGTAAACTGTCCACCCAGGCCCTGTCCCCGAGGCCCTACTGCTCAGCCCCATAGGTAATGGCCATTGTGTGTCCTCATTGTTCCCTGACGGGGCCATATTGTGGCTCGGCATGACATCAGAAGCACAAAGACACAAGGCCTGCCGCATTGTCTCACACTCCAAATGAAGAAGTTCCTCTTATGGCAAATAACTAAGCCTGGAAATGTCAGAGGGAGAGGGAGAGGGAGAGGAGAGAGAGAGAGAGAGAGAGAGAGAGAGAGAGAGAGAGAGAGAGAGAGAGAGAGAGGAGTGGGTGTTTTTACATGGGTGGGAGGGTGGGGAGAGTAGGTATTGTTGGAGATGAGGGCTGCATGTTACTCATTAATGCACCAGCACTCCACTAATTTGGAGCTAAATCCCAAACAGCGTCTCACCAACGCATACACACACTTGTGAGAGGGCATGCACAGAGTTATCCACAAGTACACACATGCAAGCGCAAGCGCACACACATACCCATTCACGTACACACATGCATGCACACAGGGATGTGTTCCCGTGGGGATGCAGTCACGTGTGGAATAATTATACATATGAAATTTGTACCTGTGTTAAACAGGATAATAGAATAATCACTCTCTTATTTTGGTCTTGTAAAACACACTTCATGTGTTCTTTCTGGGTTTTTACATCAGCTGGAGTTTCTTCACTGCACTTATGTTCTGTGGAAGAACACCAGAGAAGGAAGAGTGGGTGAAGTTGAATCAGACCAGAATCTCTGCCCTCGTCGCCTAACAGACTGACACAAGTTCACTGGCAATATATGTCCTGCACAGTGTTGACCCTGTTGTGTGGCCATGCAGTTCACACAGAGAACACCTTGTAATCGTCAGTCAGGTGATGCCCATGGTGGAGGAAGGTCAACATACAGGACGCGTCAAACGTTTGGACACACCTACTCATTCAAGGGTTTTTCTTTATTTTTACTATTTTCTACATTGTAGAATAATAGTGAAGACATCAAAACTATGAAATAATACATATGAAATCATGTAGTAACCAAAAACGTGTTAAACACATTTTAGATTTTAGATTGTTCAAAGTAGCCTGCTTGCCTTGATGACAGCTTTGCACACTCTTGTCATTCTGTCAACCAGCTTCAGCTGGAATGCTTTTCCAACAGTCTTGAAGGAGTTCCCACATATACGGATCACTTGTTGGCTACTGTTCCTCCACTCTGTGGTCCAACTCATCCCAAACCATCTCATTTGGGTTGAGGTTGGGTGATTGTGGAGGCCAGGTCATCTGATGCAGCACTCCATCACTCTCCTTCTTGGTCAAATAGCCCTTACACAGCCTGGAGGTGTGTTGGGTCATTGTTCTGTTGAAAAGCAAATTATAGTACCACGAAGCGCAAACTAGATGGGATGGCGTATCGCTACTGAATGCTGTGGTCGCCATGATGGTTAAGTGTGCCTTGAATTCTAAATAAATCCCTGACAGTGTCACCAGCAAAGCACCCCCACACCATCACAGGGAACCGCAAATGCAGAGATCATCCGTTCACCTACTCTGCGACTCACAAAGACACAGCTGTCGGAACCAATAATCTCAAATTTGGATTTATCAGACCGAAGAACAGATTTCCACCGGTCTAATGTCCATTGCTCGTGTTTCTTGGCCCAAGCAAGTCTCTTCTTATTGGTGTCCTTTAGTAGTGGTTTATTTGCAGCAATTCGACCATGAATGCCAGTCTCCTCTGAACAGTTGATGTTGAGATGTATCTGTTACTTGTGAACTCTGTGAAGCATTAATTTGTGACCAACCGGCTCAGTGTTTTGTACATTGTATAAAAGGAGAGACTCGGAGCTACAAAATGGTATATCATACACTGCATTTTTTAGGAACAATTGGAAAGTAATTTTGCTTTGAATGTTGATAAACTTGTAAACTCACTTCTGAGAAAATAGCCTTTGAATGTTTTGGTACCTTGTGAAGAGCTCTTCTATGTCTACACCTATTCAGCACGTTCACACCCTCTTAAGCTTTAGCCCCACCCATCTGGTTTCGCTAATGGAGCATTCAGAGCACACTATTGATGCTCTGGCCGATGATTTGTTTACCCTCTGTATAACCTCTGAAAACAGCCTAACCAGCTCTGCTGGCAACAATTGAATTTAGCTTTCTTTGCCAACGTTTACTGACACCGGCCATATTCAACGGGTGTTGTGCATTTTTAAATTCATCAGCTATTCTGCTCTCTGACATACTCAGCCTGTAAACAATGAACTTAGCTTGGTAAACAATGTGTAAGAACATACACATCACATAACTTTAGCTAGTGAGTCAGCCAGCTAAAGTTAGCTAGGTAAACAACAATGAACATAGTGTCAACTCATTATGTTACTATGCCTTGCATGAATCTACTTGTAGTGATAGCTAACCAACCAGTTTCGATGTTAGCTAGCTAACATTAGGCGTTAATTAGCAAAGCAAGTTGCTCTGAGATACGAATAGTAACATCCTACACGTAACATTAGCCAGCGAGCCAGCCAGCTAGTTAACATTAGGCTCTTTCTAGCCAAGTAAACGGCTCTGGGATATGAATAATAACACCATACATGTAATTTTAGCTAGGGAGTCAGCCAGCTCACATCAGCTAGCTAGCTAAACAGTACACTTTAGCTTGAAATTAAACAACTTTTTAATATCTGAAAATGTAGCTAGCTAGACTATCTTAACCATATACATCATCATGCATGATGGAGACGTCTCCCTGTCATGGATGCCATGCCATGGTTGCCCTTAGTTTGAAGATGTAATCCAGAGACAGGTGTTTTCTCCATATCTTTAGTTATCAACCTCTAATTCCACTGATTTCAAAACTTAATATTCCAGAAAGTGGAGATCAACATGTATGCAGCTTCAATACATGATACATTTTAAAAAAGCCGCGTTCGATAGGTTTACCAACACAGACTGACCAGCTCAAATAGACAGAAGCCCTCTATATGGCAGACCAATCTGAACTCCTCTCTCACCATGTTCAGCCCATTCATTATCTCAGCCAATCATGACTAGTGGGAAGGTTGCTTACTTTTTCTGTGGCTTAACCAACTATAATAGCATAGTTTGCTTTTGCCGAAAAGCCTTTTTGAAATCTGACATGTTGGCTGGATTCACAACAAGTGTAGCTTTAATTTGCTATCTTACATGTGTGATTTCATGTTTGATTTTTATAGTAATTTATTTGAATTTGGCGCTCTGCATTTTCACTGGCTTTTGGCTAGCGTCCCAGATATCCCAGAGACGTTAAGAAGGAAAGGAATTCCACAAATGAACTTTTAACAAGGCACACCTGTTAATTGAAATGCATTCCAGGTGACTACCTCATGAAGGTTGTTGAGAGAATGCCAAGAGTGTGCAAAGCACTACTTTGAAGAATCTCAAATCTAAAATATATTTTGATTTGTTAAACACTTTTTTGTTTACTACATGATTCTATATGTGTTATTTCGTAGTTTTTTTTATCTTCATTTTTGTTCTACAATGTATCAAATAGTAAAAACAAAGAAAAACCCTTGAATGAGGTGTGTCCAAACTTTTGACTGGTTCTGTAGATAAGGGCCATTTCTAGGTTGGCATATACCTGTATAGCTGAATGTATAGTTGAAGTCGCAAGTTTACATACACTTAGGTTGGAGTCATTAAAACTCATTTTTCAACCACTCCACAAATTTCTTATGAACAAAATACAGTTTTGGAAAGTCGGTTAGAGCATCTACTTTGTGCATGACACAAGTATTTTTTCCAGCAATAGTTTACAGATAGATTATTGCACTTATAATTCACTGTATCACAATTCCAGTGGGTCAGAAGTTAACATACACTAAGTTGACTGTGCCTTTAAACAGCTTGGAAAATTCCAGAAAATTATGTCATGGCTTTAGAAGCTTCTGATAGGCTAATTGACATCATTTGAGTCAATTGGAGGTGTACCTGTGAATTTATTGGGAAAATGAAAAGAAATCAGCCAAGACCTCAGAAAAAAATTGTAGACCTCCACAAGTCTGGTTCATCCTTGGGAGCAATTTCCAAACGCCTGAAGGTACCACGTTAATCTATATAAACAATAGTACGCAAGTATAAACACCATGGGACCACGCAGCTGTCATACCGCTCAGGAAGGAGATGCGTTCTGTCTTTAGAGATTAAGGTACTTTGGTGCGAGAAGTGCGAATCAATCCCAGAACAACAGCAAAGGACCTTGTGAAGATGATGGAGGAAACATGTAGAAAAGTATCCATGTCTAGAGTGAAACGACATGACCTGCAAGGCTGCTCCGCAAGGAAGAAGCCACTGCTCCAAAACCGTAATAAAAAAGCCAGACTACAGTTTGCAACTGCACATGGGAACAAAGATCGTACTTATTGGAGAATTGTCCTCTGGTCTGATGAAACAAAAATAGAACTGTTTGGCTATAATAACCATTGTTATGTTTGGAGGATAAAGGGGGCGGCTTGCAAGCCGAAGAACACCATCCCAACCGTGAAGCACGGGGGTGGCAGCACCATGTTGTGGGGGTGCTTTGCAGCAGGAGGGACTGGTGCACTTCACAAAATAGATGGCATCATGAGCAAAGAAAATTATGTGGATATATTGAAGCAACATCTCAAGACCTCAGTCAGGAAGTTGAAGCTTGGTCATCGCAAATCCCTGACCTCAATCCCATAGAAAATATTTGGGAAGAACTGAAAAAGCGTGTGTGAGTAAGGAGGCCTACAAACCTGACTCAGTTACACCAGCTCTGTAAGGAATAGGCCAAAATTCACCCAACTTATTGTGGGAAGCTTGTTGGAAGGCTACCCGAAATGTTTGACCCAAGTTAAAAAATGTAAAGGCAATGCTACCAAATGCTAGTTGAGTGTATGTAAACTTCTGACCCACTGGGAATGTGATGAAAGAAATTAAAGCTGAAATAAATCATTCTCTCTACTATTATTCTGACATTTCACATTCTTAAAATAAAGTGTTGGTCCTAACTGACCAAAGACAGGGAATTTTTACTAGGATTAAATGTCAGGAATTGTGAAAGTTTAAATGTATTTGGCTCAGGTGTATATAAACTTACGACTTCAACGGTACATCTGACAGGGGGAGCAAATATTGGTGTATTGATATTTGCATGAAACTCTTCTGTACATAACCAGCTAACAACAAACGTTCCAACAACTTTAGAGAACGTTCCATTGAGAGTCTCATTAGGTCATTACCTAACGTTTTAATTGGAGTGTTCCAGTGATGTGCAAGGACTATTTCCAAGATACCATTCTCACAGCCCTTTCCTGACATCAAATGACCAAATCTCCCTCTAATGGCTTCATGTGTGGAATGTTATTAATGTTTTTTATAATTTCATAATTAATCAATATTATGTAAAAAAAACATTCAAATTAAATGTGTCTAGAATATTAATATCATACACAGAACAACCATGTTCATACACAGAACAACCAATTCTCTCCCGAGAATTGTTAGCTGGGTATACACTGTATAGAGGAGGGATGCATATTTATATTTGTGTTGCACTTGCATTCAAACACTATGCACTCCTCCTAGGAAGTGGTTGTGTGTATTTGCTCCGTGAATCAACAAGGTCAACAAGCCCAGCCAGCAGGTTGAGCAAACTGCCCCCTGTGAATCCTCTGTGAATCCTCTGTCTTGGCTGTTGACACTGATCACAGTCAGCTTGGCCATGGCTGTAATGCGGACATGGCCAGGGCACTGGGTGGAGTGTGTGAGCCCCTATGGAATGTGTGTCCTGCTTTCTTTGAGTATCTGTAATCTTTTGGTTCAAGCCCTGCCAGCTCCCATCTCTCTCTCTCTCTGTCTCTCTCTCTCTCTCTCTCTCTCTCTCTCTCTCTCTCTCTCTCTCATTCCTCATGATCATCTAGTTGTCCATCCTTTCTCCTTCTCCCTCTTTCTCTAGCTGTCCTCCAATCATCCTCCCACTCTCCCTCTCCCTCTTCATCTTCATAAAAAATGCAGTCATCCCTCTCTCTTTCCATTGTCTCTCCCCCCTCCCTCTCTCCTTCTTTCTCTCTCTCCTTCTCTCATTTCTGCAGTAATGAGCATGCTTTAGCCACAGGCCTGGCCGTGGTGCTAGTTAATCCTTCCATTCAGCAGTAAGGTCATTTAGAGTAGGAGCACCCAGAGCCCCTTCTAACAGTTAATTAAACATTCCTGCTGCTGCCTCGTTACCTCCATCTCTAAAAACACTCCCACTTTACCACTCCCCTCCAAACCCAACCTACCCCCTTTGGCACTTCTCCCCTTCTATAAACCTCCCTTACTCCCCCACCTTCCACAACCCTCCAAAACTATCCTATTTGGCAGAATGGTTTTGGAGGCTCTGAATGCCCATGCATGTTTACACTGAACACAGGCCACAGTCACCCCTCCCTGGCTGGTGATTGATGGAGGGCGAGAGGGATCTTTGCTGATGACATTGCAGTCACAGTTCTCTTCAGCCAGGTGATGATCTGTATGTCAGTGAAATTAAGAACAGTGTGTGAATTTAATTTATTTTCTGCAGTAGGTTGCCATTTTGTGCTATTGTCACATCAATAATTAGGGAATATTGACAAACTTGTATAACCAAATGTGCAAAGAACAACAATCCTTTTTTATTGGTTGAAACCCCCTGGAAATACGCATTAAAAAAAAAATCAAACCCCTTGACCACATTTTCTTACTTTACAGCCTTATTCTAAAATTGATTCAATTATTTTCTTCCCTCATCAATCTACTCACAATACATAATGACAAAGTGAAATTGTAGCAAATGTATTCAAAATCAAAAACAAAAGTACGTTATTTACATAAGTATTCAGACCCTTTGCCATGAGACTCGAAATTGAGCTCAGGTGCATCCTGTTTCCATTGTTCATCCTTGAGATGTTTCTACAATTTGATTGGGGTCCACCTGTGGTAATTTCAATTGATTGGACATGGTTTGGAAAGGCACACCCCTGTCTATATAAGGTCCCACAGTTGACAGGGCATGTCAGAGCAAAAACCAAGCCATGAGGTTGAAGGAATTGTACGCAGGGCTCCGAGACTGGATTGCGTCGATGCACAGATCTGGGGAAGGTTACCAAAACATTTCTGCAGCATTGAAGGTCTCCAAGAACACAGTAGCGTCCATCATTCTTAAATGGAAGAAGTTTGGAACCACCAAGACTCTTTCCAGAGCTGGCCGCCCGGCCGAACTGAGCAATCAGGGGAGAAGGTCCTTGGTCAAGGAGGTGACCAAGAACCCAATAGTCACTCTGACAGAGTTCCAGAGTTCCTCTGTGGAGATTGGAGAACCTTCCAGAAGGACAAACATCTCTGCAGCACTCCACCAATCAGGCCTTTATGATAGAGTGGCCAGGCGGAAGCCATTCCTCAGTAAAAGGCACATGACAACCCACTTGTTGTTTACCAAAAGGCACCTGAAGGACTCTCCGACCATGAGAAACAAGATTGAACTCTTTGGCCTGAATGCCAAGCATCACATCTGGAGGAAACCTGGCATACGGTGAAGCATGGTGATGGCGGCATCATGCTGTGGGGATAGTCAGAATTGAGTGAAAGATGAACAGAGCAAAGTATAGAGAGATCCTTGATGACCTGCTCCAGAGCACTCAGGACCTCAGACTGGAGCGAAGGTTCACCTTCCAACAGGACAATGACCCTAAGCAAACAGCCAAGACAATGCAGGAGTGGCTTCAGGACAAGTCTCTGAATGTCCTTGAGTGGCCCAGCCAGAGCCCAGACTTGAACCCGATCGAACATCTTTGGAGAGCCCTGAAAATAGCTGTGCAGCGACGCTACCCATCCAACCTGACAGAGCTTGAGTGGATCTACAGAGAAGAATGGGAGAAACTCCCCAAATACAGGTGTGCCAAGTCTGTAGCGTCATACCCAAGATGCCTTGAGGCTGTAATCACTGCCAAAGGTATTTCAACAAAGTAATGAGTAGAGGGTCTGAAAACGTATGTAAATGCAATTTTTCAGTTTTTGCTTTGTCATTATGGGGTGTCATGACTGTCCTGATCAAGTCAGGTTACAGGAGACCACAACCTTACAGATTATCTAGGGGTCTGAAGATGTGGGGGTTTTATGACCCCTCACGCCCCTGGTAAATCTTAGGCCACACAACATTCCTGTGTCCCCTCAATATGGAGAACCAACCTCAGGACAATAAACATGAAATAAAGGGACTTTGGAACAATGGTTTCCGTCAGCCACAATGGTGGTCATGACGATAGATGGAATATGAAAGTGTATGTCATTTCTGTTTTGTTATTAAAGGTAAATAATGACTTTATTACGAAAACATTGTAACGTTAAGAGTTTTCCTAGTATATGTTTGATGTTTATACATTGTACGTTGTATAGAAAATGTCCAAATCAAAGAGAATGTTTTGGTAAAGATGAAATTTGAAGTTAGTTGTCTAAAATTGGATTTGAGTAAAATCTAGACCTTGCCTACAACTTGGTACGCCCAGAGAATTGCCCTAAAGGCGGTTACGCCCACTTCTGACCCGAGGGCATAAAACCTGTGAGTGAAGAATTAACAGATCAGACTAAGTGACCCAAGCTGCAGCCGAGGTCTTAAAAGTCAACGAACCCAAAACGCAACACAAGTTTGAAGACAAAAACATATTTTTCTACCCAAGTTACGGATGAGTAGCTGTGTCTAAGCGGGTGAATTCAAGTCGAACCACCTAGCCTCCATCCCAAATCGAGTGAGCTCTGAGCTACAGAGCTGTCTGTCCTCAGAAGAGCCCTTCCAGAGCAAGGGCGAGGGAACAGACTCCTAAGCCAAAAGGACACTGACATCGTGAGGATGACCAGAGAGTTGCGCCGGAGAAGTGCGTCATTGAGCAGCCTGAACGGTCCACGCGGAGAACCCACGGAGACCTTCCCCACATCATTACATCGTTATATTCTGACGCATAAGAGCGGCAGTTTGGGGCAAGGCCAGGGTTAGAATAAGCATAGCTGACGAATTCACCCAAATGTATATTTCTCTCATGTTCCTTCACTTTTTCTCTCTCTTTTAAATCCCCATTTTGGGTAACATGTGCCATAGTGTGTTGGCCCGTTATACTAAGTTCTAATCAATAGTCTAAAATGTGTTTTTGTGTATGTATATCTTTTATCATCATTTTAGCTTTCTAGTAAATAAATACTTAACTAAGATTGGTTTGGTACGAACTCATAGGTGTGACCCGGGTCCGTGCAGATTCCCGGAATATGCGAAGTTCAGAACTAGACTTTAGAGGTAACTGACTAATTAGCGGCTGTTGTAAAATCGATATTCTGATATTCTTTGAGTTAATTTGGGAAATAGAAACTCAATAAAACTAATTTTCCCATGGTGCCCCAGGTTAATGAGTTAATAATTGCTTGATTCGGTTAATCACGCAATTAGAAACCTTTAATCATTCGATGAGCAACAGTCGTCACATTAACTAACATTAACTAATATAACGTGTGTTTTTTTAACGTGATTGTGTTTTTTTCTTCAAAGTGATTAGATGGGCATTTTACAGGAATTTAAGGAATTCACTCAGTGCTTCTCTGCACCCTCATTCTACTGATAAAGTTTCTACCCTATAAATGACCTCTGTCTCACCCTCCTTCACCCAAACCGCCTTGAAACACCAATACACCAGTCATAAGCGTCTGCTAAATGGCATATATTATTATTATTATTATTATTATAAAACACTGGCATGTCTAATTGCCTCTTTATATTTGGGTTAACTCTTCTTCTCTTTTTATCCTATCACTCATTGCCATTCATGTCAGAGGTCGTTTGGCCATTGTCATTAAACTGTTTTTCCCCCCATCTGTTTTGTAGTAGCTTGACTTGCCCCCTCCCACCTCCCCTGTCTGTACTCTGTGTCATTCAGACTGTTGAATTCTGTCAGGTTGTTATGGTTAAATGTGACAGACAGGCTCGATTCGGGCTTATGTAGCATAATATGAAGACTGTTTTTTACGTTGGATAAAAGTAGAGACTCAGAGCTAGAAAATGGTATATCATACACTACAGTTGTGGAACAAGTAATTCTGTTTTGAAAGTTGATCAACTTGTAACCCCACTTTTGATAAAAAGGCCCTTGAATGTTTTGGTTCCTACTGGAGAGCTCTTTGTCTGCAACCATTCAGAATCGTTCACACCCTTTTAAGCTTTAGCCCCTCCCATCTCTTTAAGGATTCACATGTGAGGCTATGTACTCAACAACCAAATTTCTAGACTGAAGGCTGGTTTATACTATGGGTGTGTTCTTAATTTTTTTCTGGAGTGCCAGAGTGTGCTCTGGGCATTTATAAACTCAGAGCGTTGCCAGATTGGCCCTTCGTAAATTCAGAGCATTTCGCTCTCGAAGCTTCAGAGTGCACACTGGACACTCTGGCCCGAAAAGTAGGGTTCATCCGAGCATTCGGACCTAACAACAGCAGTCAAGCACTCAAGCTAACTGGCTAATATTGGCTAGCTTGCTAGCTACAGTTAACTTCTGACAATTTTGCTCACGCTAGCAGAGCTGGTTAGGCTGGTTTTATGTTATCCAGAGCGTTGGTGACTGAAACTGTGTTGCTAGCAACATTTTAGGTATGCTTTTTTTGCCAACATTTACTGACACCGGCCATATTCAATGGGTGTTGAGTGTTCGTAAATTAGTCAGTTATTCTGCACTCTGGCACACTCAGACGGAAGTGCTCTGAAATCGGAGTAGATAGTCAGAGAAAATTTAGCAGCTAAGTCTATCGAAAGTTGTCACCGTGACATCATAAACATTCTATTGAAATAGTTATTTGCATAGTGGAGTCTTTTGTTAAGACATGTAGCTAGCTAGCTAAACAATGAACCACAATGAATGAAATCAACTTTCTGACAAAATTAGAAATGTGTAATATCTGAAAATGTAGCTAGACTCTCTTACCCGTATACATGGATGGACACTTATCTCTGTTACAGATGCCATGGCTGCCCTTTGTTTGAAGATATAATCCAGAGACAGGTGTTTTATGTAACAGCCTTCTGTGTGTGACCTTTTCGACTCTGTCTGCATATTTGCAATCAAACGACAGAATTTCTCCTTAGCTATCACACTCTAATTCCACTGATTTCAAAACTCGGTCACTCGGTCCTCCAGAAAGTGGAGAGCAACACTTATGCAGTTCACTAAGTGACATCTTTAAAAAAAAGCTGCGTTAGAAAGGATTACATGTACGTATCGACCATATTATAGACATGTCGTGACTTTACTTCCATTAAACTGATGACTGTTATGTATTGAATCAACTAAATATGTTTAATTGTTACCAGATTAAATTAATCCTATAACAATTAACTCATTAGGAATTTGGGGCACCATGAGAGCGGTTGTTTAAAAAGTTACCATCTCCTGAAATAAACTCTAAAGTTCTTTACCTATCACATCCATAAAAAAGGCAGTATTTTCACGTCCGGATGAAATGTATGCCCAAATTCAACTGCCTGCTACTCATCCCCAGAAGATAGGATATGCATATTATTTGGATAGAAATTTGGATTTGGATTTGGATAGAAAACACTCTGAAGTTTCTAAAACTGTTTGAATCATGTCTGTGAGTATAACAGAACTTATTCAGCAGGCGAAACCCAGGGAACAAACCATTCAGATTTTATTTTTTTGGGGTCACTCTTTTTTCAATGGGCTTTCATTGGGAATCCAGATTTCTAAGGGACCTTCTTGCAGTTCCTATTGAGGTTTTTCCTTTAGGTAATGAAGAAGTACGGCCATCTTGAACGAGGGTAACTTCAAGTGTACTGTTAGATAGAGGCGCGTGACCAGAAAGCTAGCTACAGTTTGTTTTCCTCCTGTATTGAACACAGATCATCCCGTCTTCAATTTTATCGATTATTTACGTTAAAAAATACCTAAAGTTGTATTACAAAAGTAGTTTGAAATGTTTTTGCAAAGTTTACAGGTAACTTTTGAGATATTTTGTAGTCACGTTGAGCAAGTGTTTTTCTGTATCAAACGCGCCAAATAAATGTACATTTTGGATATATATCGACGGAATTAATCGAACAAAAGGACCATTTGTGATGTTTATGGGACATATTGGAGTGCCAACAAAAGAAGCTCGTCAAAGGTAAGGCATGAATTATATTTTTATTTCTGCGTTTTGTGTCACACCTGCAGGGTTGAAATATGCTTCTATCGCTTTGTTTACGGAGGTGCTATCCTCAGATAATAGCATCATTTGCTTTTGCCGAAAAGCCTTTTTGAAATCTGACATGTTGGCTGGATTCACAACAAGTGTAGCTTTAATTTGCTATCTTGCGTGTGTGATTTAATGAAAGTTAGATTTTTATAGTAATTTATTTGAATTTGGCGCTCTGCATTGTCCCAATATTGTCCCGCTAGCGTCCCACATGTCCCAGAGAGGTTAAGTGGCATTGTTTACAGTGGCTAGTGAAACATTTTTTACATCAAATTTTCCATTATTAAAGTGGCTGGAGTTGAGTCAGTATGTTGGCAGCAGCCACTCAATGTTAATGGTGGCTGTTTAACATTTTGATGGCCTTGAGATAGAAGCTGTTTTTCAGTCTCTCGGTCCCTGCTTTGATGCACCTGTACTGACCTCGCCTTCTGGATGATAGCGGGCTGAACAGGCAGTGGCTTGGGTGGTTGTTGTCCTTGATGATCTTTATGGCCTTCCTCTGACATCGGATGGTGTAGGTGTCCTGGAGGGCAGGCAGTTTGGCCCCGGTGATTCGTTGTGCAGACCTCACTACCCTACTACTACAGAACTCTCACAGTTCTGGGCGACTTTAACTTCCCCACGTCTACCTTTGACTCATTCCTCTCTGCCTCCTTCTTTCCACTCCTCTCCTCTTTTGACCTCACCCTCTCACCTTCCCCCCCTACTCACAAGGCAGGCAATACGCTCGACCTCATCTTTACTAGATGCTGTTCTTCCACTAACCTCATTGCAACTCTCCTCCAAGTCTCCGACCACTACCTTGTATCCTTTTCCCTCTCGCTCTCATCCAACACTTCCCACACTGCCCCTACTCGGATGGTATCGCGCCGTCCCAACCTTCGCTCTCTCTCCCCCGCTACTCTCTCCTCTTCCATCCTATCATCTCTTCCCTCTGCTCAAACCTTCTCCAACCTATCTCCTGATTCTGCCTCCTCAACCCTCCTCTCCTCCCTTTCTGCATCCTTTGACTCTCTATGCCCCCTATCCTCCAGGCCGGCTCGGTCCTCCCCTCCCGCTCCGTGGCTCGACGACTCATTGCGAGCTCACAGAACAGGGCCCTGGGCAGCAGAGCGGAAATGGAGGAAAACTCGCCTCCCTGCGGACCTGGCATCCTTTCGCTCCCTCCTCTCTACATTTTCCTCTTCTGTCTCTGCTGCTAAAGCCACTTTCTACCACTCTAAATTCCAAGCTTCTGCCTCTAACCCTAATCCTCCTTCCCCTCCCCCTCCTCCCTCTCTGCAGATGACTTCGTCAACCATTTTGAAAAGAAGGTCGACGACATCCGATCCTCGTTTGCTAAGTCAAACGACACCGCTGGTTCTGCTCACACTGCCCTACCCTGTGCTCTACCCTGTGCTCTCAACCTGCCCGCTTGACCCTATCCCCTCCTCTCTTCTCCAGACCATTTCCGGAGACCTTCTCCCTTACCTCACCTCGCTCATCAACTCATCCCTGACCGCTGGCTACGTCCCTTCCGTCTTCAAGAGAGCGAGAGTTGCACCCCTTCTGAAAAAACCTACACTCGATCCCTCCGATGTCAACAACTACAGACCAGTATCCCTTCTTTCTTTTCTCTCCAAAACTCTTGAACGTGCCGTCCTTGGCCAGCTCTCCCGCTATCTCTCTCAGAATGACCTTCTTGATCCAAATCAGTCAGGTTTCAAGACTAGTCATTCAACTGAGACTGCTCTTCTCTGTATCACGGAGGCGCTCCGCACCGCTAAAGCTAACTCTCTCTCCTCTGCTCTCATCCTTCTAGACCTATCGGCTGCCTTCGATACTGTGAACCATCAGATCCTCCTCTCCACCCTCTCCGAGTTGGGCATCTCCGGCGCGGCCCACGCTTGGATTGCGTCCTACCTGACAGGTCGCTCCTACCAGGTGGCGTGGCGAGAATCTGTCTCCTCACCACGCGCTCTCACCACTGGTGTCCCCCAGGGCTCTGTTCTAGGCCCTCTCCTATTCTCGCTATACACCAAGTCACTTGGCTCTGTCATAACCTCACATGGTCTCTCCTATCATTGCTATGCAGACGACACACAATTAATCTTCTCCTTTCCCCTTTCTGATGACCAGGTGGCGAATCGCATCTCTGCATGTCTGGCAGACATATCAGTGTGGATGATGGATCACCACCTCAAGCTGAACCTCGGCAAGACGGAGCTGCTCTTCCTCCCGGGGAAGGACTGCCCGTTCCATGATCTCGCCATCACGGTTGACAACTCCATTGTGTCCTCCTCCCAGAGCGCTAAGAACCTTGGCGTGATCCTGGACAACACCCTGTCGTTCTCAACTAACATCAAGGCGGTGGCCCGTTCCTGTAGGTTCATGCTCTACAACATCCGCAGAGTACGACCCTGCCTCACACAGGAAGCGGCGCAGGTCCTAATCCAGGCACTTGTCATCTCCCGTCTGGATTACTGCAACTCGCTCCCTGCTCGCTCCCTCCCCGCTCCCTGCCTGTGCCATTAAACCCCTACAACTCATCCAGAACGCCGCAGCCCGTCTGGTGTTCAACCTTCCCAAGTTCTCCCACGTCACCCCGCTCCTCCGCTCTCTCCACTGGCTTCCAGTTGAAGCTCGCATCCGCTACAAGACCATGGTGCTTGCCTACGGAGCTGTGAGGGGAACGGCACCTCAGTACCGCCAGGCTCTGATCAGGCCCTACACCCAAACAAGGGCACTGCGTTCATCCACCTCTGGCCTGCTCGCCTCCCTACCACTGAGGAAGTACAGTTCCCGCTCAGCCCAGTCAAAACTGTTCGCTGCTCTGGCCCCCCAATGGTGGAACAAACTCCCTCACGACGCCAGGACAGCGGAGTCAATCACCACCTTCCGGAGACACCTGAAACCCCACCTCTTTAAGGAATACATAGGATAGGATAAGTAATCCTTCTCACCCCCCTACCCCCCTTTTAAGATTTAGATGCACTATTGTAAAGTGACTGTTCCACTGGATGTCATAAGGTGAATGCACCAATTTGTAAGTCGCTCTGGATAAGAGCGTCTGCTAAATGACTTAAATGTACCCTCTGGAGAGCCTTACGGTTGTGGGTGGAGCAGTTGCCGTACCAGGCGGTACAGCCCGTCAGGATGCTCTCGATTGTGCATCTGTAAAAGTTTGTGAGTGCTTTTGGTGACTGCTTCTGCGCCTTCTTCACCACGCTGTCTGTGTGGGTGGATCAATTCAGTTTTTCCGTGATATGTACGCTGAGGAACTTAAAACTTACTACCCTCTCCACTATTGTCCTGTCGATGTGGATAGGGGGGTGGTCCCTTTGCTGTTTCCTTAAGTCCACAATCATCGCCTTTGTTTTGTTGATGTTGAGTGTGAGGTTATTTTCCTGACACCACACTCCGAGGGCCCTCACCTCCTCCCTGTAGACCGTCTCGTCGTTGTTGGTAATCAAGCCTACCACTGTAGTGTCGTCTGCAAACTTGATGATTGTGTTGGAGACGTGCATGGCCATGCAATCGTGGGTGAACAGGGAGTACAGGAGAGGGCTCAGAACGCACCCTTTTGGGGCCCCAGTGTTGAGGATCAGCGGGGTGGAGATTTTGTTACCTACCCTCACCACCTGGGGGCAGCCTGTCAGGAAGTCCAGTACCCAGTTGCCCAGGGCGGGGTCGAGACCCAGGGTCTCAAGCTTGATGACGAGTTTGGAGGTACTATGGTGTTAAATGCTGAGCTGTAGTTGATGAACAGCATTCTCACATAGGTATTCCCCTTTTCCAGATGGGCTAGGGCAGTGTGCAGTGTGGATGCGATTGCGTATTCTGTGGACCTATTGGGGTGGTAAGCTAATTGGAGTGGGACTAGGGTGTCTGGTAGGGTGGAGGTGATATGGTCCTTGACTAGTCTCTCAAAGCACTTCATGATGACGGAAGTGAGTGCAACGGGGCGATAGTAATTTAGCTCAGTTACCTTAGCTTTCTTGGGAACAGGAACAATGGTGGCCCTCTTGAAACATGTGGGAACAGCAGACTGGGATGAGGATTGATTGAATATGTCCGTAAACACACCAGCCAGCTGGTCTGCGCATGCTCTGAGGACGCGGTTGGGGATGCTGTCTGTGCCTGCAGCCTTGCGAGGGTTAACACGTTTAAATGTTTTACTCACGTCGGTTGCAGTGAAGGAGAGTCCGCAGGTTTTGGTAGCGGGCCGTGTCAGTGGCACTGTATTGTCCTCAAAGCGAGAAAGAAGTTGTTTAGTCTGTCTGGGAGCAAGACATCCTGGTCCGCGACGGGGCTGGTTTTCTTTTTGTAATCTGTGATTGACTGTAGACCCAGCCACATACCTCTTGTGTCTGAGCCGTTGAATTACGACTCTACTTTGTCTCTATACTGACGCTTAGCTTGTTTGATTGCCTTGCGGAGGGAAAAGCTACACCTGGTTAAATGCAGTGGTTCGTGCTTTCAGGTTTGCGCGAATGCTGCCATCACATCAATCCACGGTTTCTGGTTTGGGAATGTTTTAATAGTTGCTGTGGGTACGACATCGCCGATGCACTTGCTAATAAACTCGCTCACCGAATCATATTCATCAATGTTGTTGTTTGACGCAATGTAAGGCTCATCAGCCTTACCAGTGATTGTCTGGAAGCTGAGCTTCTCACCTCTTCCTCATGTTGATATTCAAGGTTCAAACCACTCTGGATGTGAGCTGCAGCTCTACAAGCCTCTTTGATCTGGGAGGTTTATTTTAAAAGTTCCAATCATTTCGAACGTGTAGCTACCGCTTCACATTTTCTGATCTAATGTTTATTTCTCCAACAATCTTTTTATGCACTCTGGCCAAAGGGGACAGGTCCATCAGGTTGACACACTCTCTGACCTCACTCGGGTGTGGCAACTTACTATTCACAGTTTATAGGAGATAGATTCTCCTATGGCACCTAAAATCACATTCATATATTAACAAAACTACCTTCATCATTTTCATCTTTCAGATACAACATTAAGGATGGAGACTTCATACATATAGTGTATATACTTTTCAAGTTACAGTATTTCCTTCATAACCATTGTAATGACATCACAAAATAACAACCCCATATGACATGATTATTCTTTACATCATATACATAGAAATATTGTTCCAGTATTCGCTTTTAGGACGTGTTAGAGTTTCAGTGGGAAGACTGTCTGTGTAGACAAAGCACATTCCTTGGTGAATTTTGGAGAGGGAGATCTCTCTGGATATCCTCTCCTTTAATTTATGACAGGGTTTGAGCTGTCAAACAGACCCAGTTCTCTCCTCCCCTCTTCTGTGGGTGAGAGGTCTGGTTATTGTCATCCATTGCCAAGCTGATCTGACCCATTCGAATCCTCACTGGACAGTCATGACAGACAGAAGCGTGCTACATGTCAGACCAATCCGAACTAATCTCTCGGCATGTCAAGCCCACTCATTAAATCAAATCAAATTTTATTTGTCACATACACATGGTTAGCAGATGTTAATGCGAGTGTAGCGAAATGCTTGTGCTTCTAGTTCCGACAATGCAGTGATAACCAACAAGTAATCTAACTAACAATTCCAAAACTACTGTCTTATACACAGTGTAAGGGGATAAAGAATATGTACATAAGGATATATGAATGAGTGATGGTACAGAGCAGCATACAGTAGATGGTATCGAGTACAGTATATACATATGAGATGAGTATGTAGACAAAGTAAACAAAGTGGCATAGTTAAAGTGGCTAGTGATACATGTATTACATAAGGATGCAGTCGATGATGTAGAGTACAGTATATACGTATGCATATGAGATGAATAATGTAGGGTAAGTAACATTATATAAGGTAGCATTGTTTAAAGTGGCTAGTGATATATTTACATCATTTCCCATCAATTCCCATTATTAAAGTGGCTGGAGTTGGGTCAATGTCAATGACAGTGTGTTGGCAGCAGCCACTCAATGTTAGTGGTGGCTGTTTAACAGTCTGATGGCCTTGAGATAGAAGCTGTTTTTCAGTCTCTCGGTCCCAGCTTTGATGCACCTGTACTGACCTTGCCTTCTGGATGATAGCGGGGTGAACAGGCAGTGGTTCGGGTGGTTGATGTCCTTGAGGATCTTTATGGCCTTCCTGTATCATCGGGTGGGGTAGGTGTCCTGGAGGGCAGGTAGTTTGCCCCCGGTGATGCGTTGTGCAGACCTCACTACCCTCTGGAGAGCCTTACGGTTGAGGGCGGAGCAGTTGCCGTAAAAGGCGGTGATACAGCCCGCCAGGATGCTCTCGATTGTGCATCTGTAAAAGTTTGTGAGTGCTTTTGGTGACAAGCCGAATTTCTTCAGCCTCCTGAGGTTGAAGAGGCGCTGCTGCGCCTTCTTCACGACGCTGTCAGTGTGAGTGGACCAATTCAGTTTGTCTGTGATGTGTATGCCGAGGAACTTAAAACTTGCTACCCTCTCCACTACTGTTCCATCGATGTGGATAGGGGGGGTGTTCCCTCTGCATTATCTCAGCCAATCATGGCCCGGGGGAAGGTTGTTGGCTTTTTCTGTGGCTAAACCAACTAGGCTCGTAATTGAACAATTGTATTCATATTTACAGATGGCATACAAGTGTATTATTAAGGCACATGAAAGTTCATATGTTCCAGAAGGTATTTCTGCCAAAAAAACACATTTTGATTTAAAAAAAAGTTTACGTTCAAATGGCTCTCCTGTGAATTAGTGACGTGCAACAGACGCCTAGTTTCCTGAAACAAGTCACATATAGCCAGTCTCTCTCTCAACTCTACTCTCAAGACTCCAGCCTCTTAATCACAGAGCAGCAGGCCTTTCTATCTCTCTATTTTTCTCTTTTTCTCACTTCATAGCTCAGCTCGACAGGTTTAAAACCAGTCCCAGTCAGTTATCCAATCAGCCAACCAGAGGCAAACAATCGTCTGCGCTCATTTCCGTTGCAGTGAGTGTGTTTGAGTGTGTTATCTTCAGACGTGCTAACAGAGCCCCTCATTCATACTCAGGCCTTTATAACAGGCCATAGAAAGAGTGATTTGGGTGGAGGTTTGTGGCAGAAGGAGGGGTTGTGTGTGGGGAGTTGTATTGTTAGACTAATCCACAGTGACTAGGAAGTTGTACGCTGTGCAAATACTGCAGCCCTGCTACGCAGTAAAGCCCCATCTGGTTTTCCTAACATTGAGATAAGGGCTGGGCTAGCAGGGGAGTCCCCCTTTTAATGGTCTGAATGTTGAATCTTATATGGCTGTACTGTGTAGTCAGTGTCAGTATTATGGCCTGCCTCCTATAGCAAACCCCTCGACAGAGAGAGATAGAAGGTGAAAAGGAATATGAGAGACACACTAAGAAACAGAAAAGATAGAATGAAGGGCAGGAAATAGTTTAACCTTCAACTCTCACTCTATCTCTCTTTCTCTCTCCTGCTCTCTTCACTCACTCTATCTCTCTTTCTCTCTCCTGCTCTCCTCACTCACCATCTCTCTCTTTCTCTCTCCTGCTCTCCTCACTCACCATCTCTCTCTTTCTCTCTCCTGCTCTCCTCACTCTCCATCTCTCTCTTTCTCTCTCCTGCTCTCCTCCTCATTCTCCATCTCTCTCTTTCTCTCTCCTGCTCTCCTCACTCACTCTATCTCTCTTTCTCTCTCCTGCTCTCCTCACTCACCATCTCTCTCTTTCTCTCTCCTGCTCTCCTCACTCACCATCTCTCTCTTTCTCTCTCCTGCTCTCCTCACTCACTCACCATCTCTCTCTTTCTCTCTCCTGCTCTCCTCACTCACCATCTCTCTCTCTCTCTCCTGCTCTCCTCCTCAACCTCCATCTCTCTCTCTCTCTCTCTCCTGCTCTCCTCACTCACTCTATCTCTCTTTCTCTCTCCTGCTCTCCTCACTCACCATCTCTCTCTTTCTCTCTCCTGCTCTCCTCACTCACCATCTCTCTCTTTCTCTCTCCTGCTCTCCTCACTCACCATCTCTCTCTTTCTCTCTCCTGCTCTCCATCTCTCTCTTTCTCTCTCCTGCTCTCCTCACTCACTCTCTCTCTTTCTCTCTCCTGCTCTCCTCACTCACCATCTCTCTCTTTTTCTCTCCTGCTCTCCTCCTAACTCTCCATCTCTCTCTTTCTCTCTCCTGCTATCCTCACTCACCATCTCTCTCTTTCTCTCTCCTGCTCTCCTCACTCACCATCTCTCTTTTTCTCTCCTGTTCTCCTCCTCACTCTCCATCTCTCTCTTTCCCTCTCCTGCTCTCCTCACTCACCATCTCTCTCTTTCTCTCTCCTGCTCTCCTCACTCACCATCTCTCTCTTTCTCTCTCCTGCTCTCCTCACTCACCATCTCTCTCTTTCTCTCTCCTGCTCTCCTCACTCACCATCTCTCTCTTTCTCTCTCCTGCTCTCCTCACTCACCATCTCTCTCTTTCTCTCTCCTGCTCTCCTCACTCACCATCTCTCTCTTTCTCTCTCCTGCTCTCCTCACTCACCATCTCTCTCTTTCTCTCTCCTGCTCTCCTCACTCACCATCTCTCTCTTTCTCTCTCCTGCTCTCCTCACTCACCATCTCTCTCTCTCTCTCTCCTCTCCTCAACCTCCATCTCTCTCTCTCTCTCCTGCTCTCCTCACCATCTCTCTCTTTCTCTCTCCTGCTCTCCTCACCATCTCTCTCTTTCTCTCTCCTCTCTCATCTCACCATCTCTCTCTTTCTCTCTCCTGCTCTCCATCTCTTTCTCTTTCTCTCTCCTGCTCTCCTCTCCTCACTCTCTCTCTCTTTCTCTCTCCTGCTCTCCCCACTCACCATCTCTCTCTTTTTCTCTCCTGCTCTCCTCCTAACTCTCCATCTCTCTCTTTCTCTCTCCTGCTATCCTCACTCACCATCTCTCTCTTTCTCTCTCCTGCTCTCCTCACTCACCATCTCTCTTTTTCTCTCCTGTTCTCCTCCTCACTCTCCATCTCTCTCTTTCCCTCTCCTGCTCTCCTCACTCACCATCTCTCTCTTTCTCTCTCCTGCTCTCCTCACTCACCATCTCTCTTTCTCTCTCCTGCTCTCCTCACTCACCATCTCTCTCTTTCTCTCTCCTGCTCTCCTCACTCACCATCTCTCTCTTTCTCTCTCCTGCTCTCCTCACTCACCATCTCTCTCTTTCTCTCTCCTGCTCTCCTCACTCACCATCTCTCTCTTTCTCTCTCCTGCTCTCCTCACTCACCATCTCTCTCTTTCTCTCTCCTGCTCTCCTCACTCACCATCTCTCTCGTTCTCTCTCCTGCTCTCCTCCTCACTCTCCATCTCTCTCCCTCATTCCCCTTGCTTCACTTGCCATGCTCCTCCAGTTGTCCAACCCATCACACTTGCATGCAAGCAGGCAGACACACACACACACCCTGAGTTAAAAGGGTCTAGAATAAACCTGTGTGCAGTGCATTAATAAAACATGTTGATGCGATTTTGAACTCCCATAGTTTATGATGATGCCAGTGGAGGCTGTGTTTTGATTGGTGGTGGTAAAGACAGAGGGGTGAGGAGAGGAGGTTTTTCTGGCTGTCTAATGGCAGGTTGTTGGCAGAGGCAGGACCATATAGATATTTCACCTGGTTTGATGGGTGCAGAGGCTTGTAACCCAGCCCGCAGGCTTCATGGTGGGTGTTGTGCTGCTGCATGCTCCATGGATGATGTCTTTACACAAACGTTGCCTTCTTCAGGGAGTAAACTATTGCCCAACACTAAACTGGCCTGAGGTGGTAAATGTTCAACCTCAACCCTTACCAGCACTGCTTAGCATCCACAATCATGAGGCTGGACTATTGGAAGGATTCCTTCATTCAATCCATTTTTCCTTTGCTTGCAAAACCTGTTGGCAATAGTGGGAGATTGGCTTGAAAGTTCAAATTCTTATATTAAAAGAGCATAATGATAAGGTTGAACAATGTCTGGTGGTACACCTTACAGATCAGCTGCATGTGTTAGGAGTCATTGCATTCAGTCATTGTGGATGAATCTCTGTAGCTTTGCATCAGACATTGGCTTGCTACAGAGGCCTGCTACATAGTCTTCATCCTGATCTGGGGCGCTTTAGATGCTTTAAAGGCCTGCTAAATCCAGGCCATGGTAATCTACAAGTCATCTGCATAGAACTGAATAAGACCAGAGCTCACAATGGAAACGGAGATCGACAGCAACAAGGGAAACTTGTTCAACAAAGTGTTGCTTTATTTCAGCACCCCTTCAAAACCCACATGCATAATCCATGGGGGTTCAGATTGGGGCTCTGAATATCCCAAAAGACAGAGCTTCCCTTTTTTTCTGTTGTTCTTATTTAGGAATTCCCTTATCTCACCCCAGCAGTGGTGTTGCAGAGAAAAGAGCAAGCTATTCTATTGTGTGCCCTTTAGAGTCCCAGTGTTGTTTGATAGTGTTTTCTATGGGTCACTTGACACCCTTCACATGCACGCACACAAAGACGCACCAAAGCGCACACGCACACATACACACACAAATGCACATGGGCATGCAAGTGCGCACATGTGCACACACGCAAAACGCGTGCACGCAGGCAAACACAAATAGACACACACACACACACCCATGCAAGCACGCGTACACCTACACACACACACAACCCACGCTCCCGTACCCATCCACATTGTTTGCCTCTTCTATTCTTCCCCAACCATATTCAGGGTATTTTCTTTGGGGTGTGTGTGTGGTTGTTTGGCAGAGGGATTGGGGTGGTAAGTGTGTAGGTGTGTGGGGCGGTACGTGAGATTTGTGGTTGGTTTGAAACCCTGAAAGGTTCTAGCCTGGTAGCAGTGAGGCAGGATGAACCCAACAGCCACAGAAGCATATGGAGCATCCAGAACAATCAAATGACCTTTTTCTTCTCCCCTCTTCTCCCCACTTTCTCTTTTTCTTTCAAAATTCACAGCCCTTTGAGTTGGTCCACCCCGGTCCACCCCGGTCTACCCCGGTCCACCCCGGTCCACCCCGGGGGACCAACTCACCAGGAATAACTGTGCTGCTAGCTCACAATGTATTTGAAGACAAACACAGGAAGAATTCTGAATATGTTTCTTTCCTCAGCGTTTTACTTTTGCATATGATACATTATCATAATTTGACCCGTTTTTCACAGCAGAAATGATCCTACAGCAACAGGAAATGTGAATTATTGTGTGGATTATAATTAGGGGAGAGTGGGGGAATTGCGCCACACTTGTTTCTATGAAACCATACAGAAAAGTAATAATTTGACCAAATATTTAGGAGAGTCTGTAAAGGATGAAACCACATGGAAAAAGTAGTAAGCAAGTTAGGTCTAAAAAGCTGTTTTTCACAAGTCAAATTAATTTATAGGTTTCATGATGCTTGTATCTAAACCAAAGTAGATCATTTTAAGATTGATCTATACATCAGTTGATGTCTCTAAGCTTCAATATGAGGTCCTACACCTAGCATGAAAGTGCATCCTTGTAGCTCTGTGGGTTAATACAATCAAAATGTTTGCATTGGAGTAAGTTGAGTGAATGGTTGAGCCAATGGCAAGTAGAGCAAATTGATGTGTTTTACTCCCAGGCTTAATGCAGGGCATTATTTTGTTTATTTATTTATTTTTATTTGACCTTTATTTAACTAGGCAGGTCAGTAAAGAATGTGTTGTTATGTGTTAATAACATTTAGACTACGTTACCCAGCAGGCTAGGCGGATGGTTGAAGAATGCCTTGCATGGCTAAACATGGAGTTTTCTAGATGAAGTATATGGTCATTAAAAGTAGTTAAACCTAAGTCCCAGTTTGTCATTATATAAGGAACAAACATAACATGGCGTCAGATTGGTAGTCGCCATGGCGAGACAGACTAAAGAAAGGAGTAACTGCAAATTTCCGTGACGAAAATTGAACATTCTACCACAAGTCAAGTGACGTGAGGAGTCGAAGATGCTAGCTTACAAGAGCGACGACAACGAGCCGCAGCAGCGAGAGTGACTGCAGCAAGAGTGACTGCAGCGAGAGTGAAGCTGCATTGGAATCTGTTGACGAGCAAGTTGATGAGCAACATACTGAAGTAAGAGAAATTGACACTGTTCCTGTTCTCCGTCATGGATAGGCTTAGTCCTCCTACTCCTATGCAGTTAATAGGCAATTTAGCTGACAATTTGAAACATTTCAAGCAGAGATTCAATATCTACCTAGCAGCCAGTGGAGCAGGGGGAGATGATGACAAATTGAAAGCTTCTATTTTTCTGCATGTTATTGGAGAGGATGCATTGGAAAATTACAATAGCTTTCAGCAAGACGAGGCAAACTTGACATTGACTGCGCTAATAGCTACATTTGAGGAGTACTTTGTACTAAGCCAGAACGTCACGTTTGAGAGGTACAAGTTTTTCTCTCTCAGGTCAGAAACAGGGAGTCGGTTTTGACCAGTATTTGGCTGAGCTGAACACACTGAGCAAAACGTGTGAATTTGAAAATCTGGAAGACTCATTAGTGAAAGACAGGATAGTTTGTGGCATACTTGATAATAGACTCAAGGAGAGATTGCTGTGTGAGCAAGATTTAACTTTGGATAAAGCAGTGAGTATGTGTCGAGCAGCTGTAACCACCAGAGCACAAGCTAAAGAGCTGTGCAGGGATGAGACATCAGTGCAGTAAAAAGAGAGGAGCACCACACACAACGTCTTACAAAACAAAAACAAGCAAAAGAGAGAAATCAAAACACTACATGTGGAAATGTGGATTTATCCACAAGCCAAAAAAATGCCCTGCATATGGCAAATCATGTAACAACTATGTGGAAAAATAATCATTTCTCAAAATGCTGCAAAGCTGAGGCTTCAAAGAAAAAGGTTCACACAGTGGAGGAGATGGAAGAATTCTTTGTTGATTCTGTGGAAATATGCAATGCAGTAAATGCTGAATGGATTGTGCCATTGAAGGTGAATGAAACTATAATACCATTCAAGCTTGATACTGGAGCACAGGTAAACCTGTTGTCGCTGGATGACGACAAAACACTGAAGGTGAAGAGCAAAATACACCCGGTGGAAATGAAGGTTACTGGTTATACTGGGGAGAACGTACCAGTCAAAGGTAGCTGCATAGTAACTTTACAGCACAAAGGAAAACAGTTCAGGGCACAGCTGCTGATTGTGGAAAAGAGTTTACAGCCTATTCTAGGAATCAATGCATGTGAAAAGCTCAATTTGTTGAAAAGAGTGTATGTAGTGACATCACAGACTGAAAATGACCAAGAATCACTACTGGCTGAGAATGAGGATGTGTTTAAGGGTCTTGGATGTTTACCAGGAGAACACAAAATATGTACTGATGACAATATTACTCCAGTTGTACATGCATGCAGAAAAGTTCCATTTGCACTGAGGGAAAAGCTCAAATAGGAACTTGGATGCATGGAAAAGATGGACGTCATCACAAAAATGGATGAACCTACAAGCTCACTGGTTATTGTGGTGAAAAAGAACGGCGATCTCAGGATATGTCTAGACCCAAGAGATCTCAACACAGCCATCAAGTGAGAGCATTTCAAGTTGCCAACCAGAGAAGAGATAATGTCACAGTTTGCTGGAGCAAAGTGGTTCAGTCAGCTTGAGGCCTCATCAGGATTCTGGCTAGATGATGCAAGCTCAAGGCTATGCACATTCAACACACCTGAGGGCAGGTACAGATTTCTTCATCTACCATATGAGATTCTCTCAGCGCCAGAGGTCTACCACAAGACAATCCACATGATCTTCGAGCACATTCCAGGAGTGGAGACTATGATGGATGACATCATCGTCTGGGGTGTCCACCAAAGAAGAACACGATGCGAGAGTGAGATGTACTGGACCTGACACGAAAAGTCAACCTAAAACTAAACAAGGACAAATGCGAGTTTGGTGTGAAAACACCTTCGTGGGAGATGTACTTTCTGAGGACGGAGTCAAACCAGACCCGAGGAAAACATCAGCCATCAACAACATGGAGCGCCCAAAAAACAAGGACGATGTGAGACGCTTCATGGGCATGATCACCTACCTTGCAAAGTTCATACCTCAACTGTCAGCACAGTCCACTCCACTCAGATGTCTTCTGGAACTGAACAAGGAATGGGAATGGTCCCATGAACAGGAAAACTGCTTCAAAAACCTAAAGAAGACAATCACAGAAGAGCCCGTGCTCAGGTTCTATGATCCAGAGAAAAGCACAAGGATTTCTGCAAACGCGTCACAGTTTGGCCTGGGAGCAGTTCTTCTGCAACAGCATGACGACACATGGCAACCCGTCACTTATGCGTCTAAAGCCTTGACAGGCGCAGAGACAAGGTATGCACAAATAGAGAAAGAACTACTGGCAAGCACATACGCTTGCGAAAGTTTTCACCAATACGTCTACGAACGAGACTTCGAAGTAGAAACCGACCACAAACCATTGGTGTCAATCATGTGTAAGCCACTGAATGATTGTCCATTGAGAATACAGAGAATGTTGATCAGACTGCAAAAGTATGATGTGAAGATGATCTATATCCCGGGAAAGTTAATGTTCGCCGCCGACACTTTCTCGAGCAGTCGACAAGTAGGAGAGCTTCGACACACAGAAAAACACTGAGATTCAAGCCTACGTCGACCTGATCGTAGCATCACTTCCTGTGTCTTCTGAGAGAATGGAGCAGATCAAAAGAGAGACCGCAGCTGACCAAACAATGACAGAGTTGAAAGAAACAACACTGATAGGATGGCCTGCACAGAAAAACAACTGTCCAAGGAGAATTACAGGATTACAGGATTACTGGATGTGCAGAGCAGAGCTCACCATTGTGGATGACATAGTGTTCAAAGGCAACAAGATTGTCATTCCCAAGACACTACGCAAAGAAATGCTACAGAAAATACACAAGGGCCATTTGGGTGAGGAAAAATGCAAACGACGAGCACGAGAAGTAATGTACTGGCCAAGTATGAACCAGGAAATCAGCCAGACCACTGCTTCATGTGAACTGTGTTTGACCTACAGGCCAAAGCAGCAAGCAGAACCGCTAATGCCTCATCCAGTACCCAACAGACCCTACTACAAAGTTGGAGATTACCTTTTTGACTGCAATGGCAAAAGTCACATTGTTGTTACCGACTACTACTCAAACTACCCTGAAGTAGCAACACTGCCAACTACCTCCAGCAAAGCTGTAATCACCTACCTGAAATCAGTCTTTGCAAGACATGGGGTTGCGTCTGAACTGTACTCGGACAATGGCCCGCAGTTCTCAAGTTCCGAATTTCGATCGTTCGCTGACGACTGGGGATTCTGACACAACACCTCCAGCCCCAACTACCCAAGGTCCAACGGCTTAGCAGATAGTTCAGTCAAAATTGTCAAAGGTCTGATGAAAAAGGCACACAATGGAAAGGAGGATTTCCTGAAAAATCTGATGATCTACCGCAGCGCATTGCTGCAGAACGGACTTTCTACTGCACAAATGTTGATGGGACGTCGCATCAGAACCAACCTAACCATCCATGAGGACATGCTAACATCCAGAGGTGCTCAGAAAGTCAAACTCGCGAAGGAAAAACAGAAACAGAAACAAAAACAGCGACACAACAAAAGTGCAAGACTCTGAGATATCATTACAGGAACCTGGATGCAGCAAGGGTGTGTGCAGAGAGAAGTCGATCCTATGAGATCCAAACGGTGCATGAATCACAACTGAGATGAAACAGAGTGGATCTAAGGCTTCAGCCATTCACTCACTCAAGGGACTGAGGATCATCAGGACGATTCTGCTGAAGCGTCAAATGCCTTTAAAAATGGACAATTCAGTCAGAACACTGACAGTGAACACTGTCCAACTGTTTCAGGAAGCACTTCAGCAGAACGACCAAAAAGGACTGTCAGAGCCCCTGAAAGGCTTATTGCTAAAAAATAATTGCTAAACAAAATACAAAAAAGGGGCACCTGGACTGAATGTTTGGTTTATGTGAAAATAAATAGAACCACAATAGAGTATTGTTGGACAGACTATTTTTAGTTGAAAAAATATATATATATTCTTTAAGAAAAACATTTGGGGAAAGAAATGTGTGTTATTGAAAATTGCATGTTATACACGCTAACTAAACAAATGTGATGTGACATATGTAGTTACATAGAAAAGTAGTTTTCTTTTAAAGAAAAGAAGATGTGTTGTTATGTGTCAATAATATTTAGACTATGTTACCCAGCAGGCTAGGCGGATGGTTGAAGAATGCCTTGCATGGCTAAACCTGGAGTTTTCTAGCTGAAGTATATGTTCATTAAAAGTAGTTAAACCTACGCACCAGTTTGTCATTATATAAGGAACAAACAGAACAAAGAACAAATTCTTATTTACAATGACGGCCTACCCTGGCCAAACCCTAACCCGGGCCGACGCTGGGCCAATTGTGGGCCAACCTATTTTTTGTGGGATTTGAGGTAACAACGGAGCTTGGCCTGTGTTTAAAGTGTTTGAACACCTCAAGTTATTTGGGCACCTTGTAGGTGCTAATGGACATTTGTGTTAATACACTTTCTATTAGTGCAAATCCAGTTAGAAATGTTCAAATGGAATTTACGAAGTTTAGAAGACTTTTTCAACCTTAAATACAAGTTTGCATTTCCTGCTTAGCAGGACATTTCCTGCAACAACACGGTGATCAAATTAAGATCTCTATCTGTACCAATAAGATACTAAAGGCCTAGGTCTCCCACTGCAGGAGAGGTCAGTGCTATCCGGGATCCTTGGGACACCACCAACCTAAACCCTAACCCTAACCGTAACCCCTGCCCTTACCCTAAACTTAACCATTTTAAACATCAACTTCAATGGGGTATGGATATCCCAAGGATTCCAGAAAGCACGGACTATGCAGGAGAGTGTGTGTTTTCAATGACATGTGATGCTAAGCTGCATAACTTCCACTGACAAACATAAAGCACTGAAGATAAAGCTTTCCCATACAAGATGCATTTTAACAGTACATCAACAGCACAAGAGTGCTACCTTATGCAGTCTTCTGCAGCAGATAAGGGGAAAAACATTTTGTAACCATTTTGTAACCACGTTGTAACCTTTGAACCTCCGTATACTGTTCCTTTTTTCATATGTGGTCTCTCGCCATAGCAACAGTGGCGTCCTTGGACATTTAAATGTAGAGGTACAGGGAGGGGCAGAGGGGCGATGTACTGTAGGGGAGCCAGAGACTCACATATTGGGGGTAACCCATGAAGGAATCAATGCCTGGGTGGCCAATTAGCAGAAAGGAAAGAAAATACCCTGTGTCATCAACCAATGACGGCTAGGGGAGCGGAAAGGGGGAAGTATTTTTGTCTGCTTTCTTTTTGCTTTTCTCACTCACTCCCTCTCTCCTTTTCTTTCTCTCTCTCACTCTGTCTGTCAACTTAGTGTCCACTGTTCCCAAGGCAAACCTCCAGCGGAATACGGAATGAGGATCACTAGACTGGAATGGTGCCCACTTATGCATGTGTGTGTGCATGTACTTGTGTGTTTGCGTATGTGCTTGTGTGTGTGTGTGAGAGTCGTAACAGAAATGTCTTTGGTAGTGTCCCATTGATTCCCAGTGAGGATGACAGAGCCCTTCTCTTTGCCTCATCATACTGGCTCCCAGTCCCTTTACTCCCTATAGTTAGCTAAAACTAAATGCATGCTCTTCAACCGATCGCTGCCTCCCCCTGCCCGCCTGTCCAGCATCAATACTCTGGACGGTTCTGACTTAGAATATGTGGACAACTACAAATACCTAGGTGTCTGGTTAGACTGTAAATTCTCCTTCCAGACTCACATAAAACATCTCCAATATAATGTTAAATCTAGATTTGGCTTCATATTTCGCAACAAAACATCCTTCACCCTTGCTGCCAAACATACCCTTGTAAAACTGACCATCTTACCAATCCTCGACTTCGGCGATGTCATTTACAAAATAGCCTCCAACACCCTACTCAACAAATTAGATGCAGTCTATCACAGTGCCATCTGTTTTGTCACCAAAGCCGCATATACTACTGTCGTGTCTTTACTTTCATTAAATTGAAGACTTATAGTTTTTATCAAAGATTCTCTGTAATTAGTATTATGCAATCAACTGATTAATCATGTAACTGTAATTAACTAGGAAGTTGGGGCCCCAAGGAAAAATATTCAGATTACAAGGTTATAATTTCCTAATATAACCTTTCAGATATTTTCATATCTGATCCATTGTCTTCTAATTAATGAATTATTTACTTTACCTCACGTTAGTCTCATTCCAAACGTCGTAAATTGTTGGTTATCTGCACGAACCCAGTCTTCACTATGAGGCATCCATACATCAATTGTCTTAAATAATTTATTTATTACTAACTAAGTAATTCACAGAAGTGCATAAACAAACAAGGTAAATGTAGTAACATGAAATGATAGGAGAATGTGCCCTAGTGGGCTAAACCGGCATGGCGGCTTGTTAGACAAAAGGGGAAGTGGGGGTCGACTAAGAAGTCACTACAGAGTGATAATTATAATAATGCTAATCCTTTGCACATGAACGCTCACTCATTCAGGAACAATTGCAATCAATATATATATTTACGCTCAGTGTGTCGTCTTGATCGCTGGTGAAAAGTTTGTTTCTGTTTGTAGAGTTTTGAGTTTCGTCCTCTCTCTCTCTCTCTCTCTCTCTCTCTCTCTCTCTGTCTTGGTTAGAGGGGATAGTTCAGAGTGACATTCATTCGTTTCGTTTCGTTATAGAATTAATGTTTCGGCGGTTGTCGTTCTTCGCGTTCAATGATACCGAATTCCTAGCTGACTAGTAATTAATATCAAAGACTTGTTCTTATTCTGTCGGTATTGTAACGGCGTTCTTCGTTTGTTGAAAGAGAGTCGGACCGAAACGCAGCGTGGTGGTTACTCATGTCTTTAATGAATGAATCGCGGTACATGAAATAACTGATACAAATACAAAACAACAAAACGGAACGTGAAACCTAATACAGCCTATCTGGTGAAACTACACAGAGACAGGAACAATCACCCACTAAATACAAAGTGAAACCCAGGCTACCTAAATATGGTTCCCCATCAGAGACAACAAGAATCACCTGACTCTGATTGAGAACCGCCTCAGGCAGCCAAGCCTAAACTAGACACACCCCTAATCTACCACAATACCAATGCCTACAAAAACCCCAATATGACAATACAATAACCCCATGTCACACCCTGGCCTGAACAAATAATTAAAGAAAACACAAAATACTAAGACCAAGGCGTGACAGAACCCCCCTAAGGTGTGGACTCCCGGACGCACCTCAAAACCATAGGGAGGGTCCGGGTGGGCGTCTGTCCATGGTGGCGGTTCCGGCTCGGGACGTGGACCCCACTCCATTAATGTCCTAGTTCCTCCCCTTCGCATCCTGGGATAATCCACCCTCGCCGCCGACCATGGCCTAATAGTCCTCACCAGAACCCCACTGAACAGAGGAGCAGCTCGTGACTGAGGAGCAGCTCGTGACTGAGGCAGCTCGGGACTGAGGGGCAGCTCGGGACTGAGGGGCAGCTCGGGACTGAGGGGCAGCTCGGGACTGAGGGGCAGCCCGGAACTGAGGGGAAGCTCAGTACTGAGAGGAAGCCCAGTACTGAGATGAAGCTCAGGCAGGTAGTAGGCTCCGGGAGATCCTGGCTGACTGGCGGATCTGGAAGATTCTGGTTGACTAGCAGATCTGGAAGATTCTGGTTGACTGGCAGATCTAGCTGCTCTATGCAGACTGGCAGATCTGGAAGAGACTGGTTGACTGGTAGATCTGGAAGAACCTGGTTGACTGGCAGATCTAGAAGATCATGTCTGACTGGCGGATCTAGCTGCTCTATGCAGACTGGCATCTCCTTACAGACTGGCAGCTCCTTGCAGACTGACAGCTCCTTGCAGACTGACAGCTCTGGCTGCTCCATGCAGGCTGACAGCTCCTTGCAGACTGACAGCTCCTTGCAGACTGACAGCTCCTTGCAGACTGACAGCTCCTTGCAGACTGGCAGCTCTTTGCAGACTGACAGCTCTGGCTGCTTCATGCAGACTGACAGCTCTGGCTGCTTCATACAGACCGACGGCTTTGACTGCTCCATGCAGGCTGACAGCTCTGACTGCTTCATACAGACTGACAGCTCTGGCTGCTTTATGCAGACTGACAGCTCTGACTGCTCCATGCAGGCTGACAGCACCCTGCAGACTGGCAGCTCCTTGCAGACTGACAGCTCCTTGCAGACTGACAGCTCCTTGCAGACTGGCAGCTCCTTGCAGACTGGCAGCTCTTTGCAGACTGACAGCTCTGGCTGCTTCATGCAGACTGACAGCTCTGGCTGCTTCATGCAGACTGACAGCTCAGGCTGCTTCATGCAGACTGACAGCTCAGGCTGCTCCGAACAGGCAGGAGGCTCCGGCAGCGCTGTAGAGGAGGAAGGCTCTGATAGCGCTGAACAGGCGGGAGATTCCGACAGCGCAGGAGGGAAGAAAGGCTCTGATAGCGCTGAACAGACAGGAGACTCCAGCAGCGCTGTAGAGGAGGAAGGCTCTGATAGCGCTGAACAGGCGGGAGACTCCGATAGCGCAGGAGGGAAGGAAGGCTCTGATAGCGCTGAACAGACAGGAGACTCCAGCAGCGCTGTAGAGGAGGAAGACTCTGATAGCGCTGAACAGGCGGGAGACTCCGACAGCACAGGAAAGGCGAGGCGCACTGTAGGCCTGATGCGTGGTGCTGGCACTGGTGATACTGGAGCGAGGACACGCACAGGAAGCCTGGTGCGGGGAGCTGCTACCGGAGGACTGGTGTGTGGAGGTGGCTCTGGATAGACCAGACCGTGCAGGCGCACTGGAGCTCTTGAGCACCGAGCCTGCCCAACCTTACCTGGCTCGATGCCCACTCTAGCCCGGCCAATACGAAGGGCTGGTATGAACCGCACCGGGCTATGCACCCGCACTGGAAACACCGTGCGCTCCATAGCATAACACGGTGCCTGCCCGGTCTCTCTAGCCCCCCGGTAAGCACAGGGGGTTTGCGCAGGTCTCCTACCTGGCATAGCCATACTCCCTGTAAGCCCCCCCCCAATAATTTTTTTGGGGCTGCTTTTCGGGCTTCCATCCGCGTCGCCGTGCTGCCTCCTCATACCAGCGCCTCTCCGCTTTACCCGCCTCTAGTTCTTCCTTGGGACGGCGATATTCTCCAGGCTGAGCCCAGGGTCCTTTTCCGTCTAATATCTCCTCCCAAGTCCAGAAGTCCTTTGATCGCTGCTCCTCACGATTAACAGGGAGAGTTGGCTCAGGTCTGACTCCTGACTCTGCCACTCTCTCCCTGAGCCTCCCCCAATACATTTTTGGGGTGACTTTCAGGTTTCTTTCTGCGCCGCCGTGTCTTTCTCTTCGACTCTATTCTCCTATAGCCCTCTTCGCACTACTCCAGCGAATCCCAGACGGGCTCCGGCACTCTCTCTGGGTTGACCGCCCACCTGTCTATTTCTTCCCACGTAGTATACTCCATACCTCTGCTATCCATAACGTCCTCCCATGTCCATTCTCCGAATAATTCATCCTCCTTTCGCTGCTCATGCTGTCGCTGCCTGTTACCACGCCACTCGGTCCGTGTGTGGTGGGTGATTCTGGAACCGCGTTCTTCGTTTGTTGAAAGAGAGTCGGACCGAAATGCAGCGTGGTGGTTACTCATGTCTTAAATGAATGAATCGCGGTACATGAAATAACTGATACAAATACAAAACAACAAAACAGAACGTGAAACCTAATACAGCCTATCTGGTGAAACTACACAGAGAGAGGAACAATCACCCACGAAATACAAAGTGAAACCCAGGCTACCTAAATACGGTTCCCCATCAGAGACAACAAGAATCACCTGACTCTGATTGAGAACCGCCTCAGGCAGCCAAGCCTAAACTAGACACACCCCTAATCTACCACAATACCAATGCCTACAAAAACCCCAATATGACAATACAATACAATAACCCCATGTCACACCCTGGCCTGAACAAATAATTAAAGAAAACACAAAATACTAAGACCAAGGCGTGACAGAACCCCCCCTAAGGTGCGGACTCCCGGACGCACCTCAAAACCATAGGGAGGGTCCGGGTGGGCGTCTGTCCATGGTGGCGGTTCCGGCTCGGGACGTGTACCCCACTCCATTAATGTCCTAGTTCCTCCCCTTCGCATCCTGGGATAATCCACCTCGCCGCCGACCATGGCCTAATAGTCCTCACTCAGAACCCCACTGAACAGAGGAGCAGCTCGTGACTGAGGAGCAGCTCGTGACTGAGGCAGCTCGGGACTGAGGGGCAGCTCGGGACTGAGGGGCAGCTCGGGACTGAGGGGCAGCTCGGGACTGAGGGGCAGCCCGGAACTGAGGGGAAGCTCAGTACTGAGAGGAAGCCCAGTACTGAGATGAAGCTCAGGCAGGTAGTAGGCTCCGGGAGATCCTGGCTGACTGGCGGATCTGGAAGATTCTGGTTGACTAGCAGATCTGGAAGATTCTGGTTGACTGGCAGATCTAGCTGCTCTATGCAGACTGGCAGATCTGGAAGAGACTGGTTGACTGGTAGATCTGGAAGAACCTGGTTGACTGGCAGATCTAGAAGATCATGTCTGACTGGCGGATCTAGCTGCTCTATGCAGACTGGCATCTCCTTACAGACTGGCAGCTCCTTGCAGACTGACAGCTCCTTGCAGACTGACAGCTCTGGCTGCTCCATGCAGGCTGACAGCTCCTTGCAGACTGACAGCTCCTTGCAGACTGACAGCTCCTTGCAGACTGACAGCTCCTTGCAGACTGGCAGCTCTTTGCAGACTGACAGCTCTGGCTGCTTCTTGCAGACTGACAGCTCTGGCTGCTTCGAACAGCTTTGACTGCTCCATGCAGGCTGACAGCTCTGGCTGCTTTATGCAGACTGACAGCTCTGGCTGCTTTATGCAGACTGACAGCTCTGACTGCTCCATGCAGGCTGACAGCACCCTGCAGACTGGTAGCTCCTTGCAGAATGACAGCTCCTTGCAGACTGGCAGCTCCTTGCAGACTGGCAGCTCTTTGCAGACTGACAGCTCTGGCTGCTTCATGCAGACTGACAGCTCTGGCTGCTTCATGCAGACTGACAGCTCAGGCTGCTTCATGCAGACTGACAGCTCAGGCTGCTCCGAACAGGCAGGAGGCTCCGCAGCGCTGTAGAGGAGGAAGGCTCTGATAGCGCTGAACAGGAGGGAGATACCGACAGCGCAGGAGGGAAGAAAGGCTCTGATAGCGCTGAACAGACAGGAGACTCCAGCAGCGCTGTAGAGGAGGAAGGCTCTGATAGCGCTGAACAGGCGGGAGACTCCGATAGCGCAGGAGGGAAGGAAGGCTCTGATAGCGCTGAACAGACAGGAGACTCCAGCAGCGCTGTAGAGGAGGAAGACTCTGATAGCGCTGAACAGGCGGGAGACTCCGACAGCACAGGAAAGGCGAGGCGCACTGTAGGCCTGATGCGTGGTGCTGGCACTGGTGATACTGGAGCGAGGACACGCACAGGAAGCCTGGTGCGGGGAGCTGCTACCGGAGGACTGGTGTGTGGAGGTGGCTCTGGATAGACCAGACCGTGCAGGCGCACTGGAGCTCTTGAGCACCGAGCCTGCCCAACCTTACCTTGCTCGATGCCCACTCTAGCCCGGCCAATACGAAGGGCTGGCATGAACCGCACCGGGCTATGCACCCGCACTGGAAACACTGTGCGCTCCATTGCATAACACGGTGCCTGCCCGGTCTCTCTAGCCCCCCGGTAAGCACAGGGAGTTTGCGCAGGTCTCCCACCTGGCATAGCCATACTCCCTTTAAGCCCCCCCCCAATAATTTTTTGGGGCTGCTTTTCGGGCTTCCATCCGCGTCGCCGTGCTGCCTCCTCATACCAGCGCCTCTCCGCTTTAGCCGCCTCTAGTTCTTCCTTGGGACGGCGATATTCTCCAGGCTGAGCCCAGGGTCCTTTTCCGTCTAATATCTCCTCCCAAGTCCAGAAGTCCTTTGATCGCTGCTCCTCACGATTAACAGGGAGAGTTGGCTCAGGTCTGACTCCTGACTCTGCCACTCTCTCCCTGAGCCCTCCCCAAATAAATATTTGGGGGTGACTTTCAGGTTTCTTTCTGCGCCGCCGTGTCTTTCTCTTCGACTCTATTCTCCTATAGCCCTCTTCGCACTACTCCAGCGAATCCCAGACGGGCTCCGGCACTCTCTCTGGGTTGACCGCCCACCTGTCTATTTATTCCCACGTAGTATACTCCATACCTCTGCTATCCATAACGTCCTCCCATGTCCATTCTCCGAATAATTCATCCTCCTTTCGCTGCTCATGCTGTCGCTGCCTGTTACCACGCCACTCGGTCCGTGTGTGGTGGGTGATTCTGGAACCGCGTTCTTCGTTTGTTGAAAGAGAGTCGGACCGAAATGCAGCGTGGTGGTTACTCATGTCTTAAATGAATGAATCGCGGTACATGAAATAACTGATACAAATACAGAACAACAAAACGGAACGTGAAACCTAATACAGCCTATCTGGTGAAACTACACAGAGAGAGGAACAATCACCCACGAAATACAAAGTGAAACCCAGGCTACCTAAATACGGTTCCCCATCAGAGACAACAAGAATCACCTGACTCTGATTGAGAACCGCCTCAGGCAGCCAAGCCTAAACTAGACACACCCCTAATCTACCACAATACCAATGCCTACAAAAACCCCAATATGACAATACAATACAATAACCCCATGTCACACCCTGGCCTGAACAAATAATTAAAGAAAACACAAAATACTAAGACCAAGGCGTGACAGAACCCCCCTAAGGTGCGGACTCCCGGACGCACCTCAAAACCATAGGGAGGGTCCGGGTGGGCGTCTGTCCATGGTGGCGGTTCCGGCTCGGGACGTGGACCCCACTCCATTAATGTCCTAGTTCCTCCCCTTCGCATCCTGGGATAATCCACCCTCGCCGCCGACCATGGCCTAATAGTCCTCACCCAGAACCCCACTGAACTGAGGAGCAGCTCGTGACTGAGGGGCAGCTCGGGACTGAGGGGCAGCTCGGGACTGAGGGGCAGCTCGGGACTGAGGGGCAGCTCGGGACTGAGGGGCAGCTCGGGACTGAGGGGCAGCTCGGGACTGAGGGGCAGCCTGGAACTGAGGGGAAGCCCAGTACTGAGAGGAAGCCCAGTACTGAGATGAAGCTCAGGCAGGTAGTAGGCTCCGGTAGATCCTGGCTGACTGGCGGATCTGGAAGATTCTGGTTGACTAGCAGATCTGGAAGATTCTGGTTGACTGGCAGATCTAGCTGCTCTATGCAGACTGGCAGATCTGGAAGAGACTGGTTGACTGGTAGATCTGGAAGAACCTGGTTGACTGGCAGATCTAGAAGATCATGTCTGACTGGCGGATCTAGCTGCTCTATGCAGACTGGCATCTCCTTACAGACTGGCAGCTCCTTGCAGACTGACAGCTCCTTGCAGACTGACAGCTCTGGCTGCTCCATGCAGGCTGACAGCTCCTTGCAGACTGACAGCTCTTTGCAGACTGACAGCTCCTTGCAGACTGGCAGCTCTTTGCAGACTGACAGCTCTGGCTGCTTCTTGCAGACTGACAGCTCTGGCTGCTTCATACAGACTGACAGCTCTGGCTGCTTCATACAGACCGACGGCTTTGACTGCTCCATGCAGGCTGACACAGCTCTGAGCTCTGGCTGCTTTATGCAGACTGACAGCTCTGACTGCTCCATGCAGGCTGACAGCACAGACTGGCACCCTGCAGAGACTGCAGACTGACAGCTCCTTGCAGACTGGCAGCTCCTTGCAGACTGGCAGCTCTTTGCAGACTGACAGCTCTGGCTGCTTCATGCAGACTGACAGCTCTGGCTGCTTCATGCAGACTGACAGCTCAGGCTGCTTCATGCAGACTGACAGCTCAGGCTGCTCCGAACAGGCAGGAGGCTCCGGCAGCGCTGTAGAGAGGAGGAAGGCTGAACTGAGATTCCGACAGCGCAGGAGGGAAGAAAGGCTGAACAACAGGAGGCTGTAGGGAGATTAGCGCTGAACAGGCGGGAGCGCAGGAGGAGGGAAGGAAGGCTCTGATAGCGCTGAACAGACAGGAGACTCCAGCAGCGCTGTAGAGGAGGAAGACTCTGATAGCGCTGAACAGGCGGGAGACTCCGACAGCACAGGAGAGGCGAGGCGCACTGTAGGCCTGATGCGTGGTGCTGGCACTGGTGATACTGGAGCGAGGACACGCACAGGAAGCCTGGTGCGGGAGCTGCTACCGGAGGACTGGTGTGTGGAGGTGGCTCTGGATAGACCAGACCGTGCAGGCGCACTGGAGCTCTTGAGCACCGAGCCTGCCCAACCTTACCTGGCTCGATGCCCACTCTAGCCCGGCCAATACGAAGGGCTGGTATGAACCGCACCGGGCTATGCACCCGCACTGGAAACACCGTGCGCTCCATAGCATAACACGGTGCCTGCCCGGTCTCTCTAGCCCCCCGGTAAGCACAGGGGGTTTGCGCAGGTCTCCTACCTGGCATAGCCATACTCCCTGTAAGCCCCCCCCCAATAATTTTTTTGGGGCTGCTTTTCGGGCTTCCATCCGCGTCGCCGTGCTGCCTCCTCATACCAGCGCCTCTCCGCTTTACCCGCCTCTAGTTCTTCCTTGGGACGGCGATATTCTCCAGGCTGAGCCCAGGGTCCTTTTCCGTCTAATATCTCCTCCCAAGTCCAGAAGTCCTTTGATCGCTGCTCCTCACGATTGACAGGGAGAGTTGGCTCAGGTCTGACTCCTGACTCTGCCACTCTCTCCCTGAGCCCTCCCCCAATACATTTTTGGGGGTGACTTTCAGGTTTCTTTCTGCGCCGCCGTGTCTTTCTCTTCGACTCTATTCTCCTATAGCCCTCTTCGCACTACTCCAGCGAATCCCAGGCGGGCTCCGGCACTCTCTCTGGGTTGACCGCCCACCTGTCTATTTCTTCCCACGTAGTATACTCCATACCTCTGCTATCCATAACGTCCTCCCATGTCCATTCTCCGAATAATTCATCCTCCTTTCGCTGCTCATGCTGTCGCTGCCTGTTACCACGCCACTCGGTCCGTGTGTGGTGGGTGATTCTGGAACCGCGTTCTTCGTTTGTTGAAAGAGAGTCGGACCGAAATGCAGCGTGGTGGTTACTCATGTCTTAAATGAATGAATCGCGGTACATGAAATAACTGATACAAATACAGAACAACAAAACGGAACGTGAAACCTAATACAGCCTATCTGGTGAAACTACACAGAGAGAGGAACAATCACCCACGAAATACAAAGTGAAACCCAGGCTACCTAAATACGGTTCCCCATCAGAGACAACAAGAATCACCTGACTCTGATTGAGAACCGCCTCAGGCAGCCAAGCCTATACTAGACACACCCCTAATCTACCACAATCCCAATGCCTACAAAAACCCCAATACGACAATACAATAACCCCATGTCACACCCTGGCCTGAACAAATAATTAAAGAAAACACAAAATACTAATACCAAGGCGTGACAGGTATCGATAGTCTAAGAGTTTAACCACGTGGTATGGTTAACAGATTCAGCAATAGTCTACAACCTTTGTCCTCTCCTAATGAAGAAAAACATGGTCTGGTGATAATTTCTCAAAGTTGGGTTTTATTCGGAATTGCAGAAAAGGGGCTGTTCCAGGATGTCTGACCCTAACTGGGCTCAGGGGTGGTCCTCTGATTTAGTTCAAATCAAAAGGGAATTGTATTTTCCTTCATTAAACAGTCCAAAATCATATTACACAATTTTAAAAACAGTATCATACTCACTCATTCATCTTATACAACAATTAGATGTAAACCTCATATCTGAGGCTATTATATACATAGCATTATGGTAATGTGGCCACACCGTCTCCCATGAGCTTCCCCAAGTTGTGGCAAACGGACCAGTTCGTAGCTGGATTCTTCACCGATCTTTTATACTTTCTCCGGAACAGGAAATTTGTTCGGACCTCGAGTTCTGTGAGGAGGGAGAAATTCCTTTGTTCTCAATGAAAATGTACGCTCTCTATACTGTGTGTCCATGAGGAGATCCTCAGGAATTTATGATGTCTCTCTGACCACAGCAGCCTAGTTGAAGGAGGAAAGGGGGAGCCAGGGAGAGGGGGATGGGGCTTGCTATACCCAAAGAGGCCAACATCATGACACTACCCACCACTGCGACCTGTATGCTCTTGTTGGCTGGCTCTCGCTTCATACTCGTCGCCAAACCCACTGGCTCCAGGTCATCTACAAGACCCTGCTAGGTAAATTCCCGCCTTATAACAGCTTGCTGGTCACCATAGCAGCACCCACCCGTAGCACTCATTCCAGCATGTATATCTCACTTGTCACCCCCAAAGCCAATTCCTCCTTTGGCCGCCTTTCCTTCCAGTTCTCTGCTGCCATTAACTGGCACGAACTACAAAAATCTCTGAAACTGGAAACACTTATCTCCCTCACTAGCTTTAAGCACCAGCTGTCAGAGCAGCTCACAGATCACTGCACCTGTACATAGCCCATCTATAAATAGCCCAAACAACTACCTCTTCCCCTACTGTATTTATTTATTTTGGTCCTTTGCACCCCAGTATTTCTACTTTGCACACTCATCTACTGTCAAATCTACCATTCCAGTGTTTTAATTGCTGTATTGTATTTACTTAGCCACCATGGCCTATTTATTGCCTTTACCTCCCTTATCTCACCTCATTTGCTCACATTATATATATACTTATTTTCTGTATGTATTATTGTGTATGTATGTATTATTATGTATTTTCTGTATGTATTATTGACTGTATGTTTATTTTACTCCATGTGTAACTCTGTGTTGTCGAACTGCTATGCTTTATCTTGGCCAGGTCGCAGTTGTAAATGAGAACTTGTTCTCAACTAGCCTACCTGGTTAAATAAAGGTGACAAAAAAAACAAATGAATGACCCAGTGGGATACATTCATCCCACCATGCCCCAGGGATATAGGGAAAGAGACTGTGAGTGCACACTAAATATAGATTATTACCCATTCTTAACTCTCTTACATCAAATTGTGAAGGACACCAGATTCCTGTGAAATAGGTATTCTTTGGTAGTTTTCAATGTGGATGTGCATTACCTAATTCTTCCTTCCCCAACCTGTGGTGTGACTGCAGGCTGCACTGTGACTGTGATAAGGTAATAAGGTCCTCCACCATGTATAGTCCCAAATTCCTCTGGGTTTGATTCATCTGCAATTTACCTGTATAGGGGAAATAGTGGACACCTATGGGAGCTTCCTCTCCTCTCCTTTAATAGAAACGGAGGACCACTGCAGAATCATAGAGATTAATTATAGTTTAGGCGGTTTATTTCTAAGTTGGTCTATAGTTTAATTAAGCAATAAGGCCCGAGGAGGTGTGGTATATAGCCAATATACCACGGCTAAGGGCTATTCTCAAGCACGACGCAGCCATGGTATATTTGGCCATATATCACAACCCCCCCGAGGTGCCTTATTGCTGTTATAAACTGATTACCAATGTAATTAGAGCAGCAAATATAAATGTTTTATCTTACCCGTGGTATACGGCCTGATATACCATGGCTGTCAGCCAATCAGCATACAGGGCTCGAACTACCCAGTATGTAGTTTGTCTCTGTTGGGACAGTTAAATACTGAGTCACAGACATATACTATTATAACATGATTTGCAGAAACTGGTTTGTGTAAAAGGTTATTTGTGCAACGCAACTTTATGTTGATTTGGTTGTGTGTGTGTGTGTGTTGGGGGATCTGCATTCAGCTTTAACAACCATGGGCCTGTCAGTCAGAGTGGTGGAATTGAGAATAACTAATGAGTGTGTGTGTTTGTGTGTGCTTGGATACGGCAGTCCTGGAGTGGGGTGCTGTGTTTGGGTCTTTGTGCGTGTGTGTGAGGCAGGGTTGACCTTGTAGGGCTGGGCTGTGGGGCTCAGACAAAAGGCAGTGCAGGATTATCCATCCAGGGACAAAGTGTTTGATTAGCATGAGAAAACATCTAGCTCTAGCCTGCAGTGCACAGCCAGGGAGGACAGGAGAGGAGAAAATAAAAGAGGAGAGGAGAGGACAGGACAGGATAGAAAAGGAAAAGGACAGGAGGGGACAGTAGAGGAGAGGAGAGGACAGGGCAGGACTGAAGAGGAGAGGCGGGGACAGGAGAGGAGAGGAAAAGAGAGGACAGGAAGAGAGGATAGGAAAGGAGGTCATGGAATGTTTGCGTTCCTTTCACTCTGTGTATGAAGTGTGTTTCACAGTGTGTATGTGATCAAACTTTAAGGTTAGGGTTAGGGTTACGGTTAGGGGTTAAGTTTAGGTGTTGGGTAAGGGGTTAGGGAAAATAGGATTTTGAGTTGGAATAAATATTTTGGTCCCCATTTAGATAGTAGAACCAATGTGTGTGTGTGTGTGTGTGTGTGTGTGTGTGTGATGTGTGCCTCACAGTATATGGTATGGTGTTAAGTGTATGTATGTGTTCCACAGAGTGTGTGGTTTGGGATTGGTATATTCTAATCTGTGGTATTAGTGTGTGTTCCTGCTGTGACGAACACACTCAGATCCCCTGGTCCATTGTAGAGGTTGGAGAGGTCGTGTCCTAAACCCCTGATCAGTGGATCTGTCACCTTTTCATTGGAGAGCCTCTCTCTCTGTGGATTTGGGAGTTGAGGGGATGATCTTACACTCCTCTATCTCCTTATCTTTCCTTTTGTCTTCCTGGTCTGAGGGAGGACAAGAAGAAGAAGACTTTGGTTTGGGGGAGGGAACCCACTCCAGCCTGGCCAGAGAGGGGGAGGAGGAGAGATGAAAAGGGGATGGACAGGGAGATCGGGGTGTTATAGGACTGGGAACATTATCGATCTTCAGAAGAACATTATGGACACAGGGAACCCTGTACTCACACATATGCTGGTGCACATGCACAAACACATACAAACACATACAGAGACATACACACAGAACCAGGAAGATAATGAGTGTATTGTTTTAATTGGGTGGTGTCCCCCGGTCACCTCTGAGGTCATGAGTTCAGCGCCCTGCCTCCCTGAACCGTCACTGTTACAGTAGGTTTTGAGTTCAGCGCCCTGCCTCCCTGACTCCTCACTGTTACAGCAGGTTTTGAGTTCAGAGCCCTGCCTCCCTGACCCCTCACTGTTACAGCAGGTTTTGAGTTCAGAGCCCTGCCTCCCTGACCCCTCACTGTTACAGCAAGTTTTGAGGGTGCTTTCTCTCTCTGTCTCTGTTTTTTTAATATCTTTGTTTCCTGGATGGAAGGAAGTGGTATAGAGAAAGGGAGGACGGGGGGGGGGTTAGGCTTTAATGTCTTTGTTTCTTTATTCCCTATCTCTGTGTCCTCTATTTCAATCCTACTCTCTTTTCTCTTCATCCTTCTCCTCTTCTCCTTCTCCCCAATCTTTTTCTCATTGTTCCTGTGAAAGCTTTTAGAATATATTTGTTTGTTTGCTTTCATTCCTGTCTCTTCCTCTACTCTTCTCCCTTCTGTTTTTCTCCTTTCTTGCTCTCTCTCTCTCTCTCTCTCTCTCTCTCTCTCTCTCTCTCTCTCTCTCTCTCTCTCTCTCGCTCGCTCGCTCGCTCTCCTCTCTTTGGGGTGGGAGACAGGTCACAGTTGCGGAGGATGGTCACTCTGTCACATGTTGTTTTGTCTCCTCCTTCACCCACACTCGTTACCCTTGCAACTTGCCTCTATCTCTCTCTCTCTCTCTCTCTCTCTCTCTCTCTCTCTCTCTCTCTCTCTCTCTCTCTCTCTCTCTTTCTTTCTCTCTCTCTCTCTCTCTCGTAAGATTCATGGTCCAGTCTGCTATGTGGGCCGGTTGGCGTTTATATATGATGACTGTAAACTAAAATAAAATGGGAATGGATTGGTTGTGGAACTATTTATCTTGTGTGTGTTAACTGCCAAAAGGCAAGCCTGTACAAAGTGTCATGAGAGACAAATTAATCCTTGCTTATAAATCTATAAATATTTGACTTTCCTCTCCCTCTCCTTCACCCGAGAAGTCTACCTATTCTTGCTCCTCTTACCTGAGGGAGTTAGGTGGCAAGCCAACTGATAAATTGACTACAAGAGAAATTGATATATTTTTGGGGGGAAACCTAGATAAAGTTTTGGCCTTATCCTCTTCATCCTACAAAATAAATGACTAAGCAATAGATTACATACTTCTCTGTCTTTGACTTTACAGTTTTATGGGGACAGTGAAGGAATCTGCCAGTGCTGTCATGTAATTACCACGTTGACCAGTAGAGGGGGTAAGTGGGATGGCTATTTCCTCTTGATGTGTGTGTGTGTGTGTGTGTGCGTGTGTGCGTGTGTGTGTGTAATAGCATATTTGCCTGGCCTGTGTGGAGGGTTTGAGGAGGCAGCTATGGAAGCTATGAGAGGGTCTGAGAGCAACACAGATGGTCTGGGGTCCCACACACTGAACGTTTTGCTCATTTATAACCATCAGAGGCGGAGGGTGCATCCCTGTCCTCTGCCCCAACCCCCTAGCCCTCCACTAGCCCCCCGCTGGCTGCATTTTGCCTAGCAACGCTCAGCCCTGTGGGTGTAATATGGGACACACAGCTAAAAAGGGCTATGTTGGCTATAACTTCTACAGGGGAGAATCAATATACTACAGGGGAGAATCAATGTACTACAGGGGAGAATCAATGTACTACAGGGGAGAATCAATGTACTACAGGGGAGAATCAATGTACTACAGGGGAGAATCAGTGTTAAGGCGTATTAGAACTGACATAAACATCATTATCATCAGCAACATAATTTAATTATATAATTAACCCATCTCCATCTAAAATTCAGGTGCAAAATATACAACAGTAAAAGGATGGGATTTCTAACCTATCTCTAAAATCACAGATTCAATTCTTTAAAATCGGATTTCCTCAAGACGTTTTTTTCTTTCTTGAACATGTATATTTTGAATGAATCTGTGACTATTACGTATTACCATCCACATTCGCCTAGTCAGGGAACTCAACTAGCTGTCATCCAGCCCCTCTGGTCCTATCCTCCATCCTCAGCCACCAGTGTGCATAAAAGACAAGGCTGCGTTCCATGTTTAGCATAGGTCCCCACCTCAGGGCCTTTGGGCACAGCTCCATGGCCCTGATGGCTGACTAGGGTGCTGATTGCAGGAATGCAGGCAGGGTTAGCTCAAAGCCCTGCTACTCAATGCTTTCTAATGGATCAGAATGCTCTTTAATGGGCTGTAAGGAGCAACTGCCGGATGGTACGGTTCACCTGGGTAAATCACAATCTGTGCTTACTGTGCTTGATGGCTGCTTTATCAGAAAAGGGTGTGGGCGTGTCCAACGCGGGACTGCCCTCTCTACCTCTGGGCTGAAAGACTTCAGCCTGCAGCCTGCACCCTCAGACACACACAGAAAAGGACCTGCCTTTGTTTACACTTAATGGTAGTTAGGGATGCTTCCCCTTCACTCTGTCTGTTTATCTTTCTCTCCCTCTCTCTGTCTTTCTGTCTCTCTCTCCCTGCTTCTTTCTCACATTGGTTGAGGAGGCTTAATTCTCTTCTTTATCTGTCTCTCTTTCTCCCTCATCTTTGGGCAGCTGGAAGAAAGGTAATCTAGGGTCATATTCTTAGATCAACCTGAGAAGTGTGTCACCTGTAAAGCCCACTGCATGTTTGATCTGTCTCCCACCTGTGAGCTAATGATCTCTTCTCCTTTCTGTTTGTCTCCTTTTTTACTCTCTCTCTCTCTCTCTCTCTCTGGGATGGGAGACAGGTCACAGTTGCAGGGGATGGTCACTCTGTCACATGTTGCTTTGTCTCCTGCTTCACCAAGACACACCTGCACTCGTTACCCTAGTTACTTGCCTCTAGGAAGTACAGTTTGAGGGAACAACGACCACAAATTCACTGTTGCCTAGTCTCTCTTTCTCTTTCCCTTTCTTTCTCATTAACTTTCTCTTTCTCTTTCTCTTCCACTTTCTCTCACTCACCCTCTTGCTCTCTCTCTCTCACACACAAACACTCCCTGTTGATCTCCCTGTTTTTCTCTCTCTCATTCTCTCTAGTTTTGTTCCTCCCTCCTCACCTGCAGACCACTGATCCACACCATTGAGCACCAGTGATCTGAGTTCTACAGTTGAGTGGAGGGGCCCCTGTTAGCCCTCTGAGGGAGTGCGATGGGAGATGAGGGGAGGGCCGGGCTGGGGTACCCCCCTTTGACAGCCCAACACAGAGAGGTTGCTGGTGAACAGGGAACTATAGAGGGGGTCGAGCGGCCTGCTTTAAAGAGCAACACATCCCTTTCTCAATACCCCCCGTCCCCATCCCGTTGTCCCCCAACAGGAGAGGGTGTGTTTGGGGGAGAGGCCAGGCGAGGAGAAGCAGGCCATGAAACAAAGGCCTGGTCTTAAGGCCAGCACTGTTCTGCATGGTAGCGGTCTTATTATTCTCCTCCTTCCCTTTTCTTTTCTTCCCTGGCTGCTATTATGGGGCTTAGGTGTAGACTGGGGGGTTAATATGATGGATGGGCCTGGGGAGATGGAGGGATATAAGGATGCGGGGGGGGTTGAGGGGGTCGGGGGAGCAGTGTCATACTCCCTGTTTGAGAGGAACGTGCGAGGCGTGGGGCTGCCCTGGGGGTGGGCGGGTCAGTGGGGGTGAGGATGGGGGAGAAGGGGTATGTTTAGGCTGTAGAGAGGGGGTAGCTACATGTTGGGATATGGGTGGGGGGAGGCGATACCTCAGAGGAACGTGCGAGGCTTGCAGGGATCGGCAGGCGGAAGGGAGGGGGTGAGGGATGGATGGAGAGGGTGCATGTTTGGGAGGTTCATGGAGTTAAAATAGTGTATATGTGATGGGGGTTTGAAGTACATGTTCGGATTTGAGGGGGGTAGAAAAGGGGGTACGTGCTGTGTGTGTGGGTGAGGGAGTGTATTGTGAACAAGGGAGTGTGTGGGTGAGGGAGTGCATTGTGAATAAGGGAGTATGTGGGTGAAGGAGTGCATTGTGAACAACAGAGTTTGTGGGTGAGGGAGTACATTGTGAACAAGGGAGTATGTGGGTTGAATAAGTAGTACTTAAGGAGTGGTGAAGATGGGATCCATCATGACGAGGTGTTGGAGGTCAGACAATGGCTCTGAACAATCTTATAGTCTGGGCTTTCACCTGCAGGCTACTATCTTATGATAAATATGTCTGATAGAGAGCATATCTTTTGGAAGAGACATCTGCAACAGGCTACTGTGATTTTCAACAAATGTTCAGAGTCATGAGAGCTGGATTGTTAACATTGAAAAGATGGTTTCAGGGCATATACATTCTAAAATAGTCCCCTTTTATTTCTGACCATAAGAACCTTCTAGATTTACAGAAATATTGATGATGCTTAAAATAAAATGCACAGCTTGACCAGAGTACATACAACTAGAGCTCTGGAAACTTCCAAACTACACTGACGATGAACTGATGGCCAAGAGCAGAATGCTGAGGCTAGCCCCTTACAAGACTGGATGGTGTGTGAACAGTGGGTGCTATGTGTGTCCCAGCTCATCCCCAGGGTGTAGCGATAGATGAGAGTGTGTGTTGGAACCAGGCCGTCATCTTTCATCACGGACAGGATAGAACCAGGGCTGGGATTACAAGAGTTTATAATAATCATTATCTACCACCAACACAACACAGTTCAATCGAGGTCAGGCTTAACTGAATGAACAACAGAGACAAAATGCAAGTATGAACATTTATTCAAATAGATTGGGGAGGGGTCTCATCTCTGAGGGATGATCCTTGGAGCCAGATGCTATGATGGCAGGTAAACTGTCATTTAAATACATTACAATATGTATTCCCATTGGTGAGAAGACAGAAAGGTAATTGCACAGGTAGATTATTTAGCAAGCATAGTAAAGTTGCATTATTCAGCTATGCTCATTGGCCATAGGGTAATAGGAATGACATTCCTCATGTGGCTAATTGATCAATCAATCAAATTTGATTTATATAGCCCTTCGTACATCAGCTGATATCTCAAAGTGCTGTACAGAAACCCAGCCTAAAACCCCAAACAGCAAGCAATGCAGGTGTAGAAGCACGGTGGCTAGGAAAAACTCCCTAGAAAGGCCAAAACCTAGGAAGAAACCTAGAGAGGAACCAGGCTATGTGGGGTGGCCAGTCCTCTTCTGGCTGTGCCGGGTGGAGATTATAACAGAACATGGCCAAGATGTTCAAATGTTCATAAATGACCAGCATGGTCAAATAATAACAAGGCAGAACAGTTGAAACTGGAGCAGCAGCACAGTCAGGTGGACTGGGGACAGCAAGGAGTCATCATGTCAGGTCGTCCTGGGGCAAGGTCCTTGGGCTCAAGTCCTCCGAGAGAGAGAAAGAAAGAGAGAATTTGAGAGAGCATATGTGGGGTGGCCAGTCCTCTTCTGGCTGTGCCGGGTGGAGATTATAACAGAACATGGCCAAGATGTTCAAATGTTCATAAATGACCAGCATGGTAAGGCAGAACAGTTGAAACTGGAGCAGCAGCATGGCCAGGTGGACTGGGGACAGCAAGGAGTCATCATGTCAGGTAGTCCTGGGGCATGGTCCTAGGGCTCAGGTCAGTTGAAACTGGAGCAGCAGCATGGCCAGGTGGACTGGGGACAGCAAGGAGCCATCATGTCAGGTAGTCCTGGGGCATGGTCCTAGGGCTCAGGTCCTCCGAGAGAGAGAAAGAAAGAAGGAGAGAATTAGAGAACGCACACTTAGATTCACACAGGACACCGAATAGGACAGGAGAATTACTCCAGATATAACAAACTGACCCTAGCCCCCCGACACAAACTACTGCAGCATAAATACTGTAGGCTGAGACAGGAGGGGTCAGGAGACACTGTGGCCCCATCCGAGGACACCCCCGGACAGGGCCAAACAGGAAGGATATAACCCCACCCACTTTGCCAAAGCACAGCCCCCACACCACAATTGATAGTAGGAGGAGGAATGACATGACACTGTGCTGTTGATGAGAACTTTGTCAACATCAGATATTCATTCCTAACGGTTTAATGTAAATGTACAGGATCAGATGGCTTTGTGAGGCTCGCTGTGCCCATAGAAGAGGAAGCAATGTGAACTACAGGCAACTGCCCAAATAAAGGAAACGCTTGAGTAAATGTGTGATACAAAGTATATTGAAAGCGGGTGCTTCCAGACAGGTGTAGTTCCTGAGTTAATTAAGCGATTAAAATCCCATCATGTTTAGTGTCATGTTTAAAAAAAATATATATTTTGGCCACCATGGCTAGAAGAGATCTCTGAGACTTTGAAGGAGGGGTCTCAAAGGAGCATTAGGGGGTTTAAAGTGTGTGTGTGTGTGTGTGTGTGTGTGCCTCAGTCACCAGATCACAAACTAATCGAACACTTGTGGGAGATTAGGGAGTAGTGCCTCAGAAAGCGTTTTCCACTAACCAACATCAACAAAATACCAATTAATGGAATTTCTCGTGGAAGAATGGCTCCAGTTCCAGACACTTGTATAATCTATGCCAAGGCAAATTGAAGCTGTTCTGGCGGATTGTGGTGGCCCAACGCCCTATTAAGACACAGGGGATGTTTCCTTCATTTTGGCAGTTACATGTATATTATGCTTACTGAATGAATTAAAGTGAGCTTTCCAATCAGACCAACATTACTGATTGAAACATTACCACTCACACACGCGCAATAAGACCTTTCCTCTTTTCAGACAAGATCTCTAACAAGATCTTATTATATATATATATATATAGAATTATCTGTCTCTCTGTCAACCAATCCATCTATCCTTTATTTTCTCTTTTCTTTTCTATGTAAGCCCATAACCCATTAAATGGAGTGTCTTATTCCCCAGAGGTGACCTCTTCGGACTCAAGCTGTGGCCTCCTCTCTGCACCTTGTACTGTGGAATGTCCATACACAACCAATCAATGCTGACTTCCCCTCTTTGATCCCCTGCCTCTCCCCCAGCTCTCCACCTTGCGATGAGGAATTCACTGTTCCTTAGGGACACACAAACAGCCACACATCTCCCAGAACTGTCCCTAAAATTTCTCCCCCAAAATCAAGTCTTCTCAGCCCCATTTGACACCAATTCCCTCCCTAACACAAAGAGTGACAGTGGTGAGTGCATTCCCTCCCTACTGCAGTCTATCAGGCCAGCCGGGGGGCTTTGTCTCTCACACAGACCACCCGCTGTAAGACAGCCACCACACGCCACACATACCACATACGCTAACATACCGCTCCTTGCACATCCCGGACAGAATGGAAAACTAAGACAAACGCCAATCTTACGCCCTTCAGAAATCCATCAGGGCCTAGCAATCCTCTGTTTGCAGCCCAGGAGAAACAAGCCTTTAGAATTTGTCAACCTGCTGGCTATAGCAGGCCCATCCAGGCTGGTGGTTGTCACCCAGTGCCCAAAAACAGACATTGGCGGTGGGTTGTGTGGGGACAAAGGTGGCCTGCCCTGGGGATTAGCTATTAGCATGCTGGTGTATGTTTAGTCCTGGTCTGAATGGGGAGGGCAAGAGGCAGGGTCCTGGGCTATTCTTAAGCAGGGAAGTGTTACTGTTTCAGCTGCTAATGCCGCCACCCTGAGTTAAGCATACATCCATATACAGTGGGGAGAACAAGTATTTGATACACTGCCGATTTTGCAGGTTTTCCTACTGACAAAGCATGTAGAGGTCTGTAATTTGTATCATATTTACACTTCAACTGTGAGAGACGGAATCTAAAACAAAAATCCAGAAAATCACATTGTATGATTTTTAAGTAAATAATTAGCATTTTATTGCATGACATAAGTAATTGATCACAAATTACAGACCTCTACATGCTTTGTAAGTAGGAAAACCTGCAAAATCGGCAGTGTATCAAATACTTGTTCTCCCCAAGTGTATGAGAGGATCATGATTATCAATCGGTATGTGGGTTTTGTGCTGCACTGACATTTGGGTTTTAGGAATTACATTTTCTCAAACAGGAAATATGGTGTATAAATGAATAAGTGCATTTGAATGGTATGTTTTAAATACTTTTAAAACAAATGACCAAGACTTTGATGATGAAGATTGACACCTGCAATGTGTAGATGACAAGTGAATGATGAAGGGAGGTAGCAGTTGTACTGTCATTGTTACGAATCCCTTTTGGCCCGACAGTCTAGGGGGGGATGGTAATGAGACCCGTAACATAACTCATGCAAATTATTATTGTGACAAAGTAAAAGTGTGAACGAAAACCACGACAACAGAAATCTACCGTCAAACTCCAGGTTTATTTATAAACACACTAATGGGGGGAGCAGGAAAAGGGGCTGAGCTGGACCAAAGGAAAGAAACAATAAGTATTCAAAAAACACCCCTAAGCTAGACTAGCCTACTTTAACAACAGCTAACTAACCAAAAATACAGTGGGTGGTCCGCCCAGTTCTAACTAGTGTATTTAACAAAGTTCACCTTAGGGTAGTGTATGCCCATGGGCGATTTGTCTTGGTTTCCCCCTTTTCCCACCAGCAACAAACAAACACCATAACCAAAAACAATACTCACAGGTGATGACAAAGTGCTATGAGGTGCTTAAACAAAAGAGAGGTTAAGACACAAAGCGAGAGTGAAACACAGAGTCCTACAGACATGGCATTTACAGAGAGATTGAGCTCTAGAACAAACAAATGATGGGGTTTTTTAAACCATGGGGAAGGAACTGTGATAGGTTAGGAAATAGGAGGAGGTGTGTCTTCTGATTGATGATTGATTGTTGACTGATTGGGGAGTGATGATTTTCACCTGTGAGGGGAGAAGGAGAGAAAAGTAACACACACACAGGATAACTGTATCCGTAACAGTCATTGACACAGAACAGTAGCCCTCTTCTTCCTTCAGTAGGTAGTCTTGGGCCATCCACTTTGCACAAAATAGAGTAGGACTGTATTAGATCCCAAACCTATTGGTACAGAGACCCACCTATAGCTTGTGGAGCTTTGTTATTTTACACTAACACACACACATAAAACCAATGGCTCTGGCCAGGATGCAATAAAACCCAATTAAGCCAGGAGAAACTGCCATAGGGAGATACTGTATTAAGGTCCTGTCAGTGGCCTGGAACTCTCAGATAGACCAGAACAAACACAGCTAACTGGACCCATACATACACACAGAGACTTAACACTCTGGATTAGACTGGAGCAAGGCACAGATCATTAAACAAGATCTGTCTAACAGTGGCAATTCAGGCTTGTTTTCTACAATCCCAGTCTGTGAAAACGGGTGAATGCTGATAACACCACTTTTGGCTATCTGGGTGTTTTCCATAATAACTCCAAAACAAATAGAACAGTGGTCTGGCTACTGATCTGCTCTGTGTGAGACCCTGGCACTTAGACTGGAAAAAAATAGACTGCTTGATTTAAAAAACAAAACAAATCTGTCTGTGTGTGTTCCTGTGTGTGTTTTGAATGTGAGTGTGCGTGTGCGTGTGTTTGTATACAGTATGTGTGAATGTGATTAACGCGTCTGATGTGTGTAATCATGTGTGTGTGTACTGAGGCATGCAGGTTGATGGCTGAGCTTGATGCTGGTGTGTGTCAGTGTATGATTGTGTCTACTCTAATGTGTGTGATTGAGCTTGTTATTTTGGGATTGTGGTGTGTGTGGGCTTAGCCTCGCTGTCCGTTGGCTGATAATAACACGAGACTGTATGTGTTTGTGGACTTCTTAGCGTTGGGCTTTCCCACCGTGCTCAGTGTGTCTGAGCTCTGTGTGTTTTGGGGTTGCACGCGTGAGTCCGCCAGCTGTTCTATTCTCCCCTCTCCCAGTCTCCTAGTCCCTCCCCGCCCTCCCTCAGAGGCCTGCTCTTCATCTGATAAGGGTCTAGCTCGCCAAGCCCTCAGCGAAGCCCATCAGAGCTGCACCACACTAACAGCACACCCTCCTTCCCCTCCACAGTCACTACATTTACATGAGAAAACACAGTCTTATGTCCAGTTCACTGGAGCTATGGATGGGCAGCCCAGTAGAAGACTGTGGGCTGTTTTCGAGAGTGTAAGTGAGTGGGAAGAAGAGTGTGTGTGTGAGCGCAAATGGCAGATACTTCTTAGCTTATGCTATGACTCTTTTTAACATGAACACTTTTATATTCATAGATGATGCTGCTTTTAGTGTCTGTGTCGTTTATAGTGTATTTATTGTTGATGTATGCTTTGGGTGGTGCAATCACAGCCTCTGGGGGATGAACACATTACTATCTTAATGTGTGAGAACAGAAAAGAGAGAATTTTGAGATCATTTGTTGGTATTTACTGTATGTATATTATTTTGTAATCATGAGATGGAACTACTAGAGTCTCATGACTCAATAATGCATTTTTCCAATTATTTGAAAGGAAATGGGGCATCAACCAGCTGCATCACACATGTAGTGCATCCAACAGCCATGGGCGGTGGTAATGTAACACAAAGGATAGTCCAGGAGCGAGGAAGCAACTTATTATAGTATATGCATCATCACACTACCACCACCACCACAAACATTACCACCACCATCATCACTACCACCACAATTACCACCACCATCATCACACTACCACTACCACCACCACAATCATGACGACCACCATCATCACACTACCACCACCACAATCATTACCACCACCATCACTACCACCATCATTACCACCACCACCATCATCACTACCACCACAATTACCACCACCATCATCACACTACCAACACCACAATCATTACCACCACCATCATCACACTACCACCACCACAATCATGACCACCACCATCATCACACTACCACCACCACAATCATTACCGCCACCATCACTACCACCATCATTACCACCACCATGATCACACTACCACCACCGCCACAATCATTACCACCACCATCATTACCACCACCATGATCACACTACCAACACCACCACAATCATTACCACCACCATCATCACTACAACCACAATTACCACCACCATCATCACACTACCACAATAATTACCACCACCATCATCTCACTACCACCACCACAATCATTACCACCACCATCACTACCACCATCATTACCACCACCATGATCACACTACCACCACCGCCACAATCATTACCACCACCATCATCACTACCACCATCATCACACTACCACCACCATCACAATCATTACCACCACCATCATCACTACAACCACAATTACCACCACCATCATCACACTACCACAATTACCACCATATCATCACTACCACCACAATTACCACCACCATCATCACACTACCACAATCATTACCACCACCATCATCACACTACCACCACACTACCACCACCACAATCATTACCACCACCACCATCACTACCACCATCATTACCACCACCACCACCACCACCATCATCACACTACCACCACCACCACCACAATCATTACCACCACCATCATCACTACAACCACAATTACCACCAACATCATCACTACCACCACAATTACCACCACCATCATCACACTACCACAATCATTACCACCACCATCATCACACTACCACCACCACAATCATTACCAACACCATAATCACACTACCACCACCACCACAATCATTACCACCACCATCATCACTACCACTAACACCACTATCACACTACCACCACCACCACAGTCATTACCACCACCATCATCACACTACCACCACCACAATCATTACCACCACCATCATCACACTACCACCACCACAATCATTACCATCACCACCATCACTACCACCATCATCATCATCACTACCACCATCATCACACTACCACCACCACCACAATCATTACCACCACCATCATCACACTACCACCACCTCAATCATTACCACCACCATCATCACACCACCGTCACAGTACCAGCACCACCACAATCATTACCACCACCATCATCACTACCACCATCATCACACTACCACCACCACCACCACAATCATCACCACCACCATCATCACACTACCACCACCACAATCATTACCACCACCATCATCACTACCACCATAATTACCACCATCATCATCACTACCACCATATTTACCACCACCATCATCACACTACCACCACCACAATCATTACCACCACCATCATCACACTACCACAATTACCACCACCATCATCACACTACCACAATCATTACCGCCACCATCATCACACTACCACCACCACCATCATCACTACCACCATCATCACACTACCACCACCTCAATCATTACCACCACCATCACCATTACCACCACCATCATCACACCACCGTCACACTACCAGCACCGCCACAATCATTACCACCACCATCATCACACTACCACCATCATCACACTACCACCACCACCACCACAATCATTACCACCACCATCATCACACTACCACAATTACCACCAACATCATCACTACCACCACAATTACCACCACCATCATCACACTACCACAATCATTACCACCACCATCATCACACTACCACCACCACAATCATTACCACCACAATCATCACACTACCACCACCACAATCATTACCACCACCACCATCACTACCACCATAATTACCACCACCACCACCATCATCACACTACCACCACTGCCACAATCATTACCACCACCATCATCACTACAACCACAATTACCACCACAATCATTACCACCACCATCATCACACTACCACAATTACCACCATATCATCACTACCACCACAATTACCACCACAATCATTACCACCACCATCATCACACTACCACCACCACAATCATTACCACCACCATCATCACTACCACCATCATCACAATCATTACCACAACCATCATCACACTACCACCACACTACCACCACCACAATCATATAACCACCACCATCACTACCACCATCATTACCACCACCACCACCACCATCATTATCACACTACCACCACCACCACCACCACAATCATTACCACCACCATCATCACTACAACCACAATTACCACCACCATCATCACACTACCACAATTACCACCAACATCATCACTACCACCACAATTACCACCACCATCATCACACTACCACAATCATTACCACCACCATCATCACACTACCACCATCATCACACTACCACCACCACAATCATTACCACCACCACCATCACTACCACCATCATTACCACCACCACCACCACCATCATCATCATCACTACCACAATTACCACCACCACATCATCACTCACCACCACATCATTGCCACCACGTCATCACTACCACAATCATTACCACCACCATCATCACTACCACCACCACAATCATTACCACCACCATCATCACACATTACCACCACCACCACCGCCAAGCACCACCACCATCATCACTACCACCATCATCACTACCACCACCACCATCAATTACCACCACCATCATCACTACCACCACCACAATCATTACCACCACCATCATCACTACCACCATCATCACACTCATCAACACCACCACAAACATTACCGCCACCACCACCACCACCACATCATTACCACCACCATCATCAACTACCACCACCACACTCATACCACCACCACAATCAGTACCACCACCACCACCATCATTACCACTACCATCATCACACTGCCATCCACAATTACCACCATCATCATCACACTACCACCACCACAAACGTTACCACCACCATCATCACTATCACCATAATTACCACCATCATCATCACTACCACCATATTTACCACCACCATCATCACACTATCACCACCACAATCATTACCACCACCATCATCACACTACCACCACCACCATCACCACTAACACCATCATCACACTACCACCACCTCAATCATTACCACCACCATCATCACACCACCGTCACACTACCAGCACCACCACAATCATTACCACCACCATCATCACTACCACCATCATCACACTACCACCACCACCACCACAATCATCACCACCACCATCATCACACTACCACCACCACAATCATTACCACCACCATCATCACTACCACCATAATTACCACCATCATCATCACTACCACCATATTTACCACCACCATCATCACACTACCACCACCACAATCATTACCACCACCATCATCACACTACCACAATTACCACCACCATCATCACACTACCACAATCATTACCGCCACCATCATCACACTACCACCACCACCATCATCACTACCACCATCATCACACTACCACCACCTCAATCATTACCACCACCATCACCATTTACCACCATCATCACACCGTCGTCACACTACCAGCACCGCCATCATTACCACCACCATCATCATCACTACCACCATCATCACACTACCACCACCACCACCAATCATTACCACCACCATCATGACACTACCACACCACCAACATCATCACTACCGCCATACCACCACCATCATCACTACCACCACAATCATTACCACCACCATCATCACACTACCACCACCACAATCGTTACCACCACAATCATCACACTACCACCACCACAATCATTACCACCACCACCATCACTACCACCATAATTACCACCACCATCCACCATCACACTACCACCACCACTACCACCACCACAATCATTACCACCACCATCATCACTACAACCACAATTACCACCACAATCATTACCACCACCATCATCACACTACCACAATTACCACCATATCATCACTACCACCACAATTACCACCACAATCATTACCACCACCATCATCACACTACCACCACCACAATCATTACCACCACCATCATCACTACCACCATCATCACAATCATTACCACAACCATCATCACACTACCACCACCACAATCATTACCACCACCACCATCACTACCACCATCATTACCACCACCACCACCACCATCATTATCACACTACCACCACCACCACCACCACAATCATTACCACCACCATCATCACTACAACCACAATTACCACCACCATCATCACACTACCACAATTACCACCAACATCATCACTACCACCACAATTACCACCACCATCATCACACTACCACAATCATTACCACCACCATCATCACACTACCACCATCATCACACTACCACCACCACAATCATTACCACCACCACCATCACTACCACCATCATTACCACCACCACCACCATCATCATCATCACACTACCACAATTACCACCAACATCATCACTACCACCACAATTACCACCACCATCATCACACTACCACAATCATTACCACCACCATCATCACACTACCACCACCACAATCATTACCAACACCATAATCACACTACCACCACCACCACAAGCATTACCACCACCATCATCACTACCACCATCATCACACTACCACCACCACACCACCACAATCATTACCACCAGCATCATCACACTACCACCACCACAATCATTACCACCACCATCATCACACTACCACCACCACAATCATTACCACCACCATCATCACACTACCACCACCACAATCATTACCATCACTACCACCATCATTACCACCACCATCATCACACTACCACCACCGCCACAATCATTACCATCACTACCACCATCATCACTACCACCATCATCACACTACCACCACCTCCACAATTATTACCACCACCATCATCACTACAACCACAATTACCACCACCATCATCTCACTACCACAATCATTACCGCCACCATCATCACACTACCACCACCACAATCATTACCACCACCATCATCACACTACCACCACCACAATCATTACCACTACCACCATCATTACCACCACCATCATCACACTACCACCACCGCCACAATCATTACCTCCACCATCATCACTACCACCATCATCACACTACCAACACCACCACAATCATTACCACCACCACCACCACCACAATCATTACCACCACCATCATCAACTACCACCACCACACTCATACCACCACCACAATCATTACCACCACCACCACCATCATTACCACTACCATCATCACAATACATCCACAATTACCACCATCATCATCACACTACCACCACCACAAACGTTACCACCACCATCATCACTATCACCATAATTACCACCATCATCATCACTACCATCATATTTACCACCACCATCATCACACTACCACCACCACAATCATTACCACCACCATCATCACACTACCACCACCACCACCATCACCACTAACACCATCATCACACTACCACCACCTCAATCATTACCACCACCATCATCACTACCACCATCATCACACTACCACCACCACCACCTCAATCATTACCACCACCATCATCACACTACCACAATTACCACCAACATCATCACTACCACCACAATTACCACCACCATCATCACACTACCACAATCATTACCACCACACTTCCACCACCACAATCATTACCACCACAATCATCACACTACCACCACCACAATCATTACCACCACCATCATCACTACCACCATCATCACACTACCACCACTGCCACAATATTACCACCACCATCATCACTACCACCATCATCACACTACCACCACCACAATCATTACCACCACCATCATCACTACAACCACAATTACCACCACCATCATCACACTGCCACAATTACCACCATATCATTACTACCACCGTCGTCGTCACCACCACCAATCATTACCACCACCATCATCACTACCACCACCACAATCATTACCACCACCATCATCACACTACCACCACCACCACAATCATTACCACCACCATCATCACACTACCACCACCACAATCATTACCACCACCATCATCACACTACCACCACCACCATCATCACTACCACCATCATCACACTACCACCACCTCAATCATTACCACCACCATCATCATTACCACCACCATCATCACACCACCAGCACCGCCACAATCATTACCACCACCATCATCACACTACCACAATTACCACCAACATCATCACTACCACCACCATCATCACACTACCACAATCATTACCACCACCATCATCACACTACCACCACCACAATCATTACCACCACTACCATCACTACCACCATCACCACCATCATCACACTACCACCACTGCCACAATCATTACCACCACCATCATCACTACCACCATCATCACACTACCACCACCACAATCATTACCACCACCATCATCACTACAACCACAATTACCACCACAATCATTACCACCACCATCATCACAATACCACAATTACCACCATATCATCACACCACCACAATTACCACCACAATCATTACCACCACCATCATCACACTACCACCACCACAATCATTACCACCACCATCATCACACTACCACCACCACAGTCATTACCACCAACATCATCACTACAACCACAATTACCACCACCATCATCACACTACCACAATTACCACCACCATCATCACTACCACCACAATTACCACCACCATCATCACACTACCACAATCATTACCACCACCATCATCACACTCACCACCACCACAATCATTACCACCACCATCATCACACTACCACCACCACAATCATTACCACACCACCATCACTACCACCACCATCATCACACCGCCAATCCACCACCGCCGTCAATCATTACCACCACCATCATCACTACCACCATCATCACACTACCACCACCATCACAATCATTACCACCACCACCACAACAATCATTAACACCACCATCATCACACACCACCACCACATCACCACCACCACCATCATTACCACTACCATCATCACTACATCCACAATTACCACCATCATCACTCACACTACCACCACCACAATCATTACCACCACCACCATCACTACCACCATCATTACCACCACCACCACCACCATCATCACCACCATCCACAATTACCACCATCATCGTCACACTACCACCACCACAATCATTACCACAACAATCATCACACTACCACCACCACAATCATTGCCACCACCACCATCATCACACTACCACATCATTACCACCATATCATCACTACCACCACAATTACCACCACAATCATTACCACCACCATCATCAGTACCACCACCACAATCATTGCCACCACCATCATCACTACCACCATCATCACAATCATTACCACAACCATCATCACACTACCACCACCACAATCATTACCACAACAATCATCACACTACCACCACCACAATCATTACCACCACCATCATCACACTACCACCAATTACCACCATATCATCACTACCACCACAATTACCACCACAATCATTACCACCACCATCATCACAGTACCACCACCACAATCATTACCACCACCATCATCACTACCACCATCATCACAATCATTACCACAACCATCATCACACTACCACCACCACAATCATACCACCACCACCATCATCACACTACCACCACCACAATCATTACCACCACCATCATCACACTACCACCACCACAATCATTACCACTACCACCATCACTACCACCACCATCATCACACTACCACCACCGTCACAATCATTACCACCACCATCATCACTACCACCATCATCACACCACCACCACCACCACCACCACAATCATTACCACCACCACCACCACAATCATCACACTACCACCACCACACTCATACCACCACCACAATCATTACCACCATAACCACCACCATCATCATCACACTACCACCACCACAATCATTACCACCACCACCATCACTACCACCACCATCATCATCACTACCACCACCACCACCACAATCATTACCACCACCATCATCACACACCACCATCATCACACTACCACCACCACAATCATTACCACCACTACCACCACAATTATTACCACCACCACACTCATACCACCACCACAATCATTACCACCATAACTACCACCACAATCATTACCACCACCATCATCACTACCACCATAATTACCACCATCATCATCACTACCACCATATTTACCACCACCATCATCACACTACCACCACCTCAATCATTACCACCACCATCATCATTACCACCAACATCATCACACCACCGTCACACTACCAGCACCGCCACAATCATTAACACCACCATCATCACTACCACCATCATCACACTACCACCACCACCACCACAATCATTACCACCACCATCATCACACTACCACAATCACCACCAACATCATCACTACCACCATCAATTACCACCACCATCACTCACACTACCACAATCATTACCACCAAAATCATCACACTACCACCACCACAATCATTACCACCACAATCATCACTACCACCACCACTACCACCACCATTACCACCACATCATCGTCGCCACTCACCACCACAATCATTACCACCACCATCATCACATACCACCACCACCGCCACAATCATTACCACCACCATCATCACTACCACCATCATCATCACCACCACCACCACAATCATACCACCACGCCATCATCACACTACCACCACCACAATCATTACCACCACCATCATCACACTACCACCACCACAATCATTACCACCACCATCATCACTACCACCACCACAATCATTACCAACACCACCATCACTACCACCATCATTACCACCACCACCATCACACTACCACCACCGCCACAATCATTACCACCACCATCACTACCATCAATTACCACCACCATCATCACTACCACCATCATTACCACCACCATCATCACACTACCACAGTCATTACCACCACCATCATCACACTACCACCACCACAATCATTACCACCACCATCATCACACTACCACCACCACCACCACAATCATTACCACCACCATCATCACACTACCACCACCACAATCATTACCACCACCATCATCACACTACCACCACCACAATCATTACCACCACCATCATCACACTACCACCACCACAATCATTACCACCACCACCATCACTACCACCATCACCACCATCATCACACTACCACCACTGCCACAATCATTACCACCACCATCATCACTACCACCATCATCACACTACCACCACCACAATCATTACCACCACCATCATCACACTACCACAATTACCACCAACATCATCACTACCACCACAATTACCACCACCATCATCACACTACCACAATCATTACCACCAAAATCATCACTACCACCACCACAATCATTACCACCACCATCATCACACTACCACCACGTCACTACAACCACAATTACCACCACCATCATCACACCACATCATCACACTGCCACCACCACAATCATTACCACCACCATCATCACACTACCACCACCACAATCATTACCACCACCATCATCATCACTACCACCATCATCACACTACCACCACCACCACAATCATTACCACCAACCATCATCACACTACCACCACAATCATTACCACCACCATCATCACACTACCACCACCACAATCATTACCACCACCATCATCACACTACCACCACCACAATCATTACCAACACCACCATCACTACCACCATCATTACCACCACCACCATCACACTACCACCACACAATCATTACCACCACCATCACTACCACCACAATTACCACCACCATCATCACTACCACCACAATTACCACCACGTCATCATCACACTACCACAGTCATTACCACCACCATCATCACATTACCACCACCACAATCATTACCACCACCATCATCACACTACCACCACCACCACCACAATCATTACCACCACCATCATCACACTACCACCACCACAATCATTACCACCACCATCATCACACTACCACCACCACAATCATTACCACCACCATCATCACACTACCACCACCACAATCATTACCACCACCACCATCACTACCACCATCACCACCATCATCACACTACCACCACTGCCACAATCATTACCACCACCATCATCACTACCACCATCATCACACTACCACCACCACAATCATTACCACCACCATCATCACTACAACCACAATTACCACCACAATCATTACCACCACCATCATCACAATACCACAATTACCACCATATCATCACTACCACCACAATTACCACCACAATCATTACCACCACCATCATCACACTACCACCACCACAATCATTACCACCACCATCATCACACTACCACCACCACAGTCATTACCACCAACATCATCACTACAACCACAATTACCACCACCATCATCACCACCACAATTACCACCACCATCATCACTACCACCACAATTACCACCACCATCATCACACTACCACAATCATTACCGCCACCATCATCACACTACCACCACCACAATCATTACCACCACCATCATCACACTACCACCACCACAATCATTACCACTACCACCATCACTACCACCACCATCATCACACTACCACCACCGCCACAATCATTACCACCACCATCATCACTACCACCATCATCACACTACCACCACCATCACAATCATTACCACCACCACCACAACAATCATTAACACCACCATCATCACACTACCACCACCACACTCATACCACCACCACCATCATTACCACTACCATCATCACAATACATCCACAATTACCACCATCATCATCACACTACCACCACCACAATCATTACCACCACCACCATCACTACCACCATAATTACCACCACCACCACCACCATCATCACAATACATCCACAATTACCACCATCATCATCACACTACCACCACCACAATCATTACCACAACAATCATCACACTACCACCACCACAATCATTACCACCACCATCATCACACTACCACAATTACCACCATATCATCACTACCACCACAATTACCACCACAATCATTACCACCACCATCATCACAGTACCACCACCACAATCATTACCACCACCATCATCACTACCACCATCATCACAATCATTACCACAACCATCATCACACTACCACCACCACAATCATTACCACAACAATCATCACACTACCACCACCACAATCATTACCACCACCATCATCACACTACCACAATTACCACCATATCATCACTACCACCACAATTACCACCACAATCATTACCACCACCATCATCACAGTACCACCACCACAATCATTACCACCACCATCATCACTACCACCATCATCACAATCATTACCACAACCATCATCACACTACCACCACCACAATCATTACCACCACCATCATCACACTACCACCACCACAATCATTACCACCACCATCATCACACTACCACCACCACAATCATTACCACTACCACCATCACTACCACCACCATCATCACACTACCACCACCGTCACAATCATTACCACCACCATCATCACTACCACCATCATCACACTACCACCACCACCACCACCACAATCATTACCACCACCACCACCACAATCATCACACTACCACCACCACACTCATACCACCACCACAATCATTACCACCATAATTACCACCATCATCATCACACTACCACCACCACAATCATTACCACTACCACCATCACTACCACCACCATCATCACACTACCACCACCGTCACAATCATTACCACCACCATCATCACTACCACCATCATCACACTACCACCACCACCACAATCATTACCACCACTACCACCACAATTATTACCACCACCACACTCATACCACCACCACAATCATTACCACCATAACTACCACCACAATCATTACCACCACCATCATCACTACCACCATAATTACCACCATCATCATCACTACCACCATATTTACCACCACCATCATCACACTACCACCACCTCAATCATTACCACCACCATCATCATTACCACCAACATCATCACACCACCGTCACACTACCAGCACCGCCACAATCATTAACACCACCATCATCACTACCACCATCATCACACTACCACCACCACCACCACAATCATTACCACCACCATCATCACACTACCACAATTACCACCAACATCATCACTACCACCACAATTACCACCACCATCATCACACTACCACAATCATTACCACCAAAATCATCACACTACCACCACCACAATCATTACCACCACAATCATCACACTACCACCACCACTACAACCACAATTACCACCACCATCATCACACTACCACAATTACCACCACAATCATTACCACCACCATCATCACACTACCACCACCGCCACAATCATTACCACCACCATCATCACTACCACCATCATCACACTACCACCACCACCACAATCATTACCACAACCATCATCACACTACCACCACCACAATCATTACCACCACCATCATCACACTACCACCACCACAATCATTACCACCACCATCATCACACTACCACCACCACAATCATTACCAACACCACCATCACTACCACCATCATTACCACCACCACCATCACACTACCACCACCGCCACAATCATTACCACTACCACCATCACTACCACCACAATTACCACCACCATCATCACTACCACCACAATTACCACCACCATCATCACACTACCACAGTCATTACCACCACCATCATCACATTACCACCACCACAATCATTACCACCACCATCATCACACTACCACCACCACCACCACAATCATTACCACCACCATCATCACACTACCACCACCACAATCATTACCACCACCATCATCACACTACCACCACCACAATCATTACCACCACCACCATCACTACCACCATCATTACCACCACCACCACCACCACCACCATCATCACACTACCACCACCACCACAATCATTACCACCGCCATCATCACTACAACCACAATTACCACCACCATCATCACACTACCACAATTACCACCAACATCATCACTACCACCACAATTACCACCACCATCATCACACTACCACAATCATTACCACCACCATCATCACACTACCACCACCACAATCATTACCAACACCATAATCACACTACCACCACCGCTACAATCATTACCGCCACCATCATCACTACCACCATCATCACACTACCACCACCACAATCATTACCACCACCATCATCACACTACCACCACCACAATCATTACCATCACCACCATCATCACACTACCACCACCACAATCATTACCAACACCATAATCACACTACCACCACCGCCACAATCATTACCACCACCATCATCACTACCACCATCATCACACTACCACCACCACAATCATTACCACCACCATCATCACACTACCACCACCTCAATCATTACCACCACCATCATCACACCACCGTCACACTACCAGCACCACCACAATCATTACCACCACCATCATCACTACCACCATCATCACACTACCACCACCACCACCACAATCATCACCACCACCATCATCACACCACCACCACCACAATCATTACCACCACCATCATCACTACCACCATAATTACCACCATCATAATCACTACCACCATATTTACCACCACCATCATCACACTACCACCACCACAATCATTACCACCACCATCATCATCACTACCACCATCATCACACTACCACCACCACAGTTATTACCACCACCATCATTACCACCACCATCATCACTACCACCATCATCACACTACCACCATCATCACACTACCACCACCACCACCACCACCACCACCACCACCACCACCACAACCATTGCCACCACCATCATTACCACCATAATCACTACCACCATCATCACACTACCACCACCACCACTATCATCACCCCCCACCCCCCAGCACACCACCTCCATCACCCAACCAACCCCAGCTCCGCCATCATACCCCGGGCCATTAAATCTGAGTTATGGGCTTGCTTTCATTTCCTTGGGGACTCAATGAAGGTCATCAACTCCAGATCACAGGCCACACTGAATCAACACTTCATCTGTGTCTCTGTGTGTTGCCACGCCGCCTCTCATTTCCCTGGGTAGCTATTGGATGGCTGCTTTGCTCCACACCAGCTGTCTGCTAGGCCTGGTCTGCCTAACCCTGATCTACAGATTACAAGGTCCTAGCAGAGATGGAGACACAGGACAGAGAGAGAGAGTGTGAGAGAGAGAGAGAGAGAGAGAGAGAAGTCCTTTAATTAAGGCTTGTGTGGCTGGGTTGGGGCTACGCAAACAGGGTACCCCGCCATCAGTGTTTGGGTAGAGGGGAGAGAGAGGCAGAGGGTGAGAGAAGGGAGAGGGCGACAAAGAGTTAGACACAAGGACAAAGGGGAGAGGGGGACAGAAAGGGATGAGAGGGTAGAGAACGGGAGCCAGGGAGTGGGGGAAATAGAAGACTAGGGACAGCCTGATTCAAAGATGCTATGATGCTATCTGTTGTGTCATAATGTGATGGGGAAAGAGGGGTGAGGAAGGCAAGGTGGGGGGCCTGGGTGTTCAAATAATACCTTAATAAGGAGGAATGGGTGACCGGCCCAAAGGCAATATACCCTTTCTCTATGACTTTACGATTTCATCAATTTTTTCTTCAAATTCAAACCCTTGCCAAATATTTGATGCTTTTCTTCTTGTGCCCTGATATTGATCAAAGCATAGACATACTAAAATACATTTGATCATCGTTACGTTCGCCAGTTTCTGTGTTGTGGGTTTGTATATGTGTGTGTTTCAGGAAATGGCTTCCTGGAATCCTAAAACAGCTGATTTGAGCTCTGACCCTCCCTTTCGTCAGGGGAAACAGCTGTCTCGCCAATTACCAACTCCAGCTTGATAAAAGCCAGTGTTCCTCCAACAGGGAGGAGAGCTTCTTTTTATGTCCTGTGTTGGTTAGTGAAAGTTTTGTTGCTATTATTTTGTAGCCGCTCCTTCAGAGGTATGTCAATAGGACTTAGTGTTTTTGATTATTGAAATTGTTCACGTAAATTATTCTTTAATTTGTTCCCAGGTGGGGAAGGGGAACTCACCTTGTGTTGTTTAGGCAAGAGGCCTGCGGGCATACATATCCTGTTGTACTTAATCTGCCTATGAACACTAGGTAAGACCTGGGAGGACCACCCCCTTTATTTTGGTTAGCGCGCCAGGTGGTTCTAAATGTTAGGTAAGTAGTGGGTAGGCAGGTAAGGTAGGAGAGGGGACTCTTTAATTTTTACTTTCTTTGCTTTGGTTCCGTCCAGCCCGTTTTCCCCACTTTACCGCTTTAAGGAATAATAAATTCCCTGTAACAGTATTTTTCTCTGCCTCTGTCCTTACCCGCACCTATGATCACACATTTTTTCACTCCACGGTGAGTTGAGATGTAACAGGGTGTTGCGTTCCCTCCAAGAGGTGTATTTAACAATCATATTTTTTTTTAAATGTGATTGTTTTCAGTTAAAATGGTCAGAAAGAAACAAATAGCTTGATTGCAAAGAGCAATTTCTCAAGCAAACATTTGGCAAGGACTGTCTGGGAGTGATGTAAATGGAGAGGGGAACACTGAACTATATTTTATTGGCAGTGAGGTTTGTAACTTATTGGTCTAACTAATTACCGCCTGGTGACGTCTCCAGGTAGGCCATAACCCCATCTGACCAAAACTGAAATGATAGCTCCTACATTATAATTTTTGCATTTTCAGTGTGGAAGTATAAAACAGAGGAAAATCATGTTTTTAATAAGAGTTGTATGAACTAAGCATTCATCTCATGTTTGTCTCCAGTTTAATGAGAGCCTATAGGGAGAGTTAGCACAAACCTGCCCACACAACAGTAGACTTTAGACAAGTTGGTCATCTCTAACCCAGGCCAATTGTATGGAAAGAGGGACATCTGGTGGTAGGATAAGTGAACTGAATCACAGGCACAACCATGTGAAATAAAACAATATTTACACTTTACATAGATTATGATGGGAAACAAATAGTGAATTTTATGATAACCATTGACACATCTTTGAATCAAACACTTTATATTACTTTCAATGTACAGAATATATTTCATTACAAACAAAAAGGTGGTGTCATTAATACATGATAAACACAAAACAAGTGTCCAACAGGGTGGAACAACAAATCAGTAATCACTGTCACAAACCAAAGGGATATAGTGACGTGAAAAGTGTAACAGTGTGTTGTAACTGAAACGCAACAGACCAGCACTTTATTCATTAGTGCAAAACGTTTTGCAACGGAAAAGAAAAACACTTTTTATTGGACAATTTCAGGTAGTCATCCCCGTTTGAGCCTGTTTGCTTCTGCTGGTTTCTAGTGAATAAAACCCAGCTGTGAGCAGATTCATCCTGAGACTGAGTATCATTCTCCAATTATCTAGTGATGAACAGGATTTCCCCCTTTGTATACGAGTAATACTACTCTTCATTCTCTAGTCAGCTAGGTATCTGAAACAAAACGAGGCACAGCACTGTTTTTGGATAGGACTGGAGAGTAAGGCTTATCTTCTGGGTTTTATGGGGATGATGAGTGATAATCTTTGGTTTCCATGTTGTTTAATAATGCCACCAGCCTGATGACTGCTGGGGATATGGACAAAAGACAGAGGTACCATCCAAAGTAACACGTTTCATAGTTAAATATTATTATATTTTAAAGTTAGTTTAAAGTTAGTTTAAAGTCTAAATATGCTGCTTTTAAATAAATATCTCTCTCTCTCTACATACATGGTCACATGAAACCCTTGACAAGTGAGAGCTCCATACAAAAATGCTTGTCTAACTTTATTTACACATGTTTATTTTAGTAAAATTTTCCTTAACTCCTATTTTTCTTAACTGCATTGTTGGTTAAGGGCTTGTAAGTAAACATTTCATGGTAAGGTGCATGTGACAAATAAAATGTGATTTAATTTGATTTACCTCAACACCCCTGTAAGGACATTGATCTCATACAATTCTGTTTAAATAAGCACTATAAAGGGTTAACATGTGAATATGTGTGGAGTCAAAACTGTATATAATGAATGTATCTAAATGTAATTCGTGGAGCAAAAACTTTTTTTCTGATTGACATATCACATTGATTGAAATACACCAATACTCTGACCAACCATTTTTATGTGACTATCAACAATTTCAGTTTGTCAGGAAAAACATGAGGTAGGTGAGGTGGTACAGTCAGTAACACATCATTATAGAACCAAGGCTGATCTTTTTGTTCAGTGACTACAAAAGAGCCAATCGAAAAGATTCTGTAATTAGTGCACTGACTTGAATTATGTTTTTAACTTGAGGAGGATCCCAAATGCTTATTTCAATCTACACATTTGTGTTCCAAGGTACCAAGTGGAAGTGTCTTGTATTCTCTATGGTTAGATATTCTAGCTGTGGGGATGTTCTCGTCATTTGTTTTCCTGACAAAGCTACTACTGATGTATTTCTACACTTCCTCTTTATGCACTAATGAAAATGAATCCTTAAATGTAATTCTCTCTTCCCCGCCAAAATGTTTGTCTTGTGCTCTCAGGGAGAAGTGTAACATTAATAAACATGAAAACACTCGTCAGACGAGAAGTTCAATCTGAACATTCTTCTCCTCTCTGCCAAAGAGTCAGATATGAACAGATATAATATCAAAACAAACCAATATGGACTGTCCTCATTGGCAATAGAACATGACCTCAATACACTTTTGTCAAACTAGACCCTGAGTGGGACAGTAGACAAAGTCGTTAAACTTATATTTGAGTACTTTGAAAAGGTCCAGATACCCTGAAAACTAACTTGCTCTGGGACCTTAGTAGGATATTTTTTTATCCAAATGTTATCTTCCTCAAATAATACTTCCATTTGAGTTCATGGCAAAAAAATGAATTACTTGTAAACCCAGCCATCATGATAAGTGCTCTATGACAGAGAAATACAGTTATCCCTATGAAATGAAAGAGATGGCCAATGAGAACAGAGATTGAAGAGAACCAGCATTATGCATTACGGATAGGAGGAAAACGTGCCCCATATCCAGGTGTCCAATACCCACATGTTTCTGTGGCTAGCTGGTTGTCCTAAATTGTAACATTATAGATCTGACCCTGTATCTCTTTCACTATGTTTGCACAGCATATACATCTGCTACTGTAACACCATGTGACATTTGACCCTTTATGAGTACCACAAACAATGTTAGTTACTGTGAGTCATACTACATTGTTAATGCATGACTGTACTATAAAGGTGGACCATCCATCCAGTCAACACAACCAAGCTACAGGATCTCGCACCAACCAGGGTCTTCACCAGTCCAACAGGAGATGCATAGTGTTGGGAGGCTGTGGTAGTTTTTATTTTGTCTTCGGAAGTTTAGACCCTTGAAGTTGTTAAGCACACTGAGAAATTCATTTATAAAAAGCACTATATAGCCACAGATGAAATGCAATTGACTGATGATTGATTGATTGAATAAGTGAGCAACCCAGTCAGGGAATATGTAGAGAAATTTCCAGCAGAGGGTGCCAGCATATAATAGCAATCATTCCAAGTGCCTTAGTCAGTCAGTTGTAGTTATCGGTAGACTAGAGCCTTGTCTCTCATTCTCACATTAGGCAGGACAATCCATTGGGTCTTCCCAAATTGAACAGCTCCTCTCTCTTCAGCCTTCCACAGCCCTGAGGCTGGGTATTGTGGTCCTATGTACATGCAGTCATCAGAGGAGGACTACAGCTAGTCCGACTCTTCTCTGGAGCTGAAGCTAGGCCAGGACAAGCCTGGGGCCACAGTTCTGGGTGTAGAGGGCTCAGAGAGACATGTGCTGGGCTGAGTGGAGGGCTCTGTGGGGGCTTCGTACTGGGGCAGCTCTCCTTCTGACGGCAGATCCCCGTCTGGGAGGTAGGGAGGCGGGGGAAGGTCAAACCAGGGAGGCCGGCTGGAGGCATGATGGAGAAGGAAAAATAAATACAGGAAGAAGCACACACATAAATGAACAAATGTTGCTCCGAAGTATTCTGAAATCAAGTTTAGAGGCAGATTAATCCAAAAAACACATTTAAATAGGCAAAGCTACAGTTGGCAAAATGATTAGCCTCACGCTACTCGCTCCGGTACAGTACATTTACTGTATGTCTACCTGACATCCAGCACGGCCTGGGAGTAGGAGGGTGGTGTGTCCATGGACATGTCAGCAGGGTAGAGGGTCCTAGACAGCATCTGTAGCCCTTGTGAACCTGCACTGAACTGGGCTTCTGCAGACGGGGAGGTGGGGGAGAGGCCAGGGCCAGCTGGGTGGATGTGTCCCCGGTCCAGGATGACCACGCGGGATAGCAGCAGGGGGTGGTGGTGGTGGTAGGAGGACCGGACCTCCCGGGGCAGCAGCACGCTGCGCTTCCTCTGGTGGTGCAGAACCAAGGCCAACAGCGCCACCACCAGGACAAAGATGACAGCGCTGCCGATGACTGCGTAGGTGATGCTAGGGTAGTTGCGGTAGTCCAGGGTTACAAAGTCCTGGCCTGGAGCTTCTGGAAGAAGGAGGGAGAATAGAATAAGAATGGTTAGGTTTTATGCTACTGTCATGTTTAATATTATAATGTCACATTCATAATTGTTGAGGGATTTCAGTTATTCCCAGTTGAGAGGAGAACAAGATCTAGCTCTAAGGGGCAAATTGGAGAAGCAAAAAACTTTCTAGAGTTCAGGAACTTACAGTATCCTGAGATGAAAACAGAAAGCAACACTACATGTAAACTCTGATTACTGCTGTAGTGGAGAGGGCAACACACACACACACACACACACACACACACACACACACACACACACACACACACACACACACACACACACACACACACACACACACACACACACACACACACACACACACACACACACACACACACACACACACACACACACACACACACACACACACACACCAGAGAAAGTAACTTAGGAGTAACTTAGGAACTCACAGCTCAGGATGAGAAAGTGAATAGTTGGTGGTCAAAAACAGAACAGAGGGAGTTGCCACACTAATAAGGAGCACTGTGCCTTATTATTCCAGATGAGTGGAAGGAATGGCACTTAAACAATTCCTCTGATATTACTGGCTCAGAATTTCAAATCAGCTGCTGAGGGTGAGATAGGAGCCCTGTAAGGCATCCATATTAGGACTTACCGGTACGGAATCTTACTACGATTGACGGGTTCGGTATCCATATTAGGACTGACTGGTATGGGACCCATATTTGGAGTGGCGTAATGCTGCTTTGGTTTTGCGGATTACTGCTCTCAGGCAGAGAGAAGAAATCACATTGACTGGCTAGATGAGAATCAAGACCAGTCCCAGTAAGACTTATGCATTTCTGTCACAGTCTGAACAAGACATTAAGGAGTAGGATTACTAGGGTCTATAAGGGTGCTATAGCCAATCCCATTACAATTCAGAACACCCCTCTACATTTAGGAAATATCCATATTAGCCCAGCACATTGCTTCTATTGCACTCAAAAGATTGGATATGTAATTCAAAGCCTGATTACAACTGTAGAAGTAGGAGCACCTCTTTTACGATAGTCTGCATCTGTACAGCAAATGAATTTAAGCAACGTCAGTAGCCTACACAGCATGTGCTGATTGCTATCCACTTTCAAATCTGTCAGGCTTTGACAGAGTTGTCTGAACTCTACCTGGCTTTGAGAGGCAAGGTGGTTTTGTAATGTTGTTTTCTCAGGTTGAGATTCGACCTACTCCATATACCTTAAAAAAAGTAGATTTGTGGATCAGAAAACCATTCAGCATCTGGTGTGACCATTATTTGCCTTATGCAGTGCAACACATCTCTTTTGAGTTGCACTGATCAGGCTGTTAATAGTGACCTGTGGAATGTTGTCCCACTCTTCTTTAATGGTTGTGTGAAGTTGCTGGATTTTGGTGGGAACTGGAACACGATGTCGTACACGTCGATGCAGAGCATCCCAAGCAGCCTCAATGAGTGACATGTCTAGTGAGTATGCAGACCATGGAAGAACTGGGACATTTTCAGCTTCCAGGAATTGCATACAGATCCTTGCGACATGGGGCCGAATTGCAAAAATCGCTGAAGTTGGAGACTTATCTCCCTCACCAACTTTAAACATCTGCTATCTGAGCAGCTAACCGATCGCTGCAGCTGTACATAGTCTATCTAAATAGCCCACCCAATTTTACCTACCTCTTCCCCATACTGTTTATATTTATTTACTTTTCTGCTCTTTTGCACATCAATATCTCTACCTGTACATGACCATCTGATCATTTATCACTCCAGTGTTAATCTGCTAAATTGTAATTATTCGCCTACCTCCTCATGCCTTTTGCACACAATGTATATACTCTTTTTTTTGTTTTTTTTCTACTGTGTTATTGACTTGTTAATTGTTTACTCCATGTGTAACTCTGTGTTGTCTGTGTCACACTGCTTTGCTTTATCTTGGCCAGGTCGCAGTTGCAAATGAGAACTTGTTCTCAACTAGCCTACCTGGTTAAATAAAGGTGAAATAAAATAAATAAATAAATAAAATTAAAAAATTATCATGCTGAAACATGAGGTGATGATGGCAGATGAATGGCATGACAATGGGCCTCAGGATCTCGTCACGGTATCTCTCTGCATTCAAATTTCCATCGATAAAATGCAATTGTGTTCGTTGTCTGTATGCCTGCCCATACCATAACCCCACTACCACCATGGGGCACTCTGTTCACATCAATGAGATCAATAAACTGCTCGCGCACACAACACCATACACGTGGTCTGTGGTTGTAAGGCCAGTTGGACGTACTGCCAAATTCTCTAAAACGACGTTTGAGGCGACTTATGGTAGAGAAATTAACATTAAATTATCTGGAAACAGTTCTGGTGGACATTCCTGCAGTCAGCATGCCAATTGCACGCTCCCTCAACTTGAGACATCTATGCTATTGCGTTGTGTAACAAAAACTGCTTCTTGATATGCCACACCTGTCAGGTGGATGGATTATCTTGGCAAAGGAAAAATGCTCACTAACAGGGATGTAAACAAATTTGTGCATTTGGAACATTTTTGGGATCTTTTATTTCAGCTCATGAAACACGGGACCAACACTTTACATGTTGCATTTATATTTTTGATCAGTGTATAATTTATATTTTTGATCAGTGTATAATTTATATTTTTGATCAGTGTATATTTATATTTTTGATCAGTGTATAATTTATATTTTTGATCAGTGTATAATTTATATTTTTGATCAGTGTATATTTATATTTTTGATCAGTGTATATTTATATTTTTGATCAGTGTATATTTATATTTTTGATCAGTGTATATTTATATTTTTGATCAGTGTATATTTATATTTTTGATCAGTGTATATTTATATTTTTGATCAGTGTATATTTATATTTTTGATCAGTGTATATTTATATTTTTGATCAGTGTATATTTATATTTCGGTCTCTGATATTGCTCATTCTGTTATTTCTTAATTTTTCTGGAATCGGTCTTTTTTGATGTATTATTATTGATAGGTATTACTGCACTGTTGGAGCCAAGCATTTCACTGCACCTGCGATAAAATCTGCAAATCTGTGTACGCGAACAATAAACTATGATTTGAATTTGAACTGTAGGGGTAGACTTTAGAGGGGGAAGTGCCTTGTTGTAGGAGTTTTAAAGGCTTTCTCACGTGGATCTCTCATTGATCAGCTTCATCTGGCTCTGTAAGTGTTTATGGTTTTCAGTGGCCCTGCAGATACTGTATATATACAGTACATATAAATGGTGTGTTTTGTATGTAAACACTTTTAAAGTGACCAGTGTTCAATGACTAGAATACAGAATATACATATAAATGAGGTAAAACAGTATGTAACATTATTAAAGTGACCAGTGTTCAATGACTACGTACCATACATATGGTAGCAGGATAGAGTACCGGGTGGTAGCCGGCTAGAACAGTGACTAAGACAAGTGGTGACTGTTTGAAGATGATGAAGACAGCTTGTCTGTCGAAACATTGGTTATAAAATTATTGCATCTGAGCTCCTAGATTGAAGCTCTCATTTTCTTTTTCTAGTGGTGACTGTTTAACAGTCTCTCAGTCCCAGTTTTGATGCACCCGTTCTGTCTCTGCCTTCGAGCTGGTAGGGTGGTGAACAGGATGTGGCTCGGGTGGCTGAGGTACTTGATGATCTACTTAGCTTTCCTGTGACACCGGGAGCTGTAGATGTCCTGAAGGGCAGGCAGTCTGCCTGACTGATGCGTTGGGGTGACTGCACCACCCTCTGGAGAGCCCTGTGGTTGCGGACAGTGTAATTGTCGTACCAGGCGGTAAACAGCCCGACAGGATGCTCTAAATTGGGGAATGTGTAGAATTCTGTGAGGGTCTTAGGGGCCAAGCCTCCTGAGGTTGAAGAGGTGCTGTTGCTCCTTCTTCACCACGCTGTCTGTGTGAAGGGACCAGTTCACGTCCAGGAACTGGGGCCACCGTGTTGAGGATCAGCATGGCGGAGGTGGTGTTGCCTACCTTCACCACTTGGGGTCGGCCCATCAGGAAGTCAAAGATCCAGTTGCAAAGGGCGGGGTTCCCACCCAGGGCCCTGAGCTTAGTGATGAGTTAGGAGGACACTATGGTGTTTAAGGCTGAGCTGTAGTCGATAAAGAGCATTCGTACATAGGTATTTCTCTTGTCCAGATGGGATAGGCCAGTATGCAGTGCAATGGCGATTGCATTGTCCCTGGATCTGCCGGGGATTGCGAATTACAATGTGAATTGTAGTGGATCTAGGGTGTGGGGTAGGGTGGAGGTGATATGGTCCTTAACTAGCCTCTCAAAGCACTTCAGCTACTGTAACAGAGGACAAAGCTTGCATAAACAGTATCTCCAGCTGTATGGATGGTAAACTGTGTGTGTGTGTGTGTTTGAGAGTGAGAGTGAGAGTGAGAGAGAGGAGGACTATGGGTTTGTTTTCTCTCTTAGAACTATGCTCATTTACTCTGACCTGGCTGTTCTTTTCCTCAGTTCACTGGTTCCATTCATTATGCACCGAGCTCTGCAGAGAGAGGCCCAAAACAAAGAGAAATTATTACAGTAATTACCTCATAAAAAAAACTGATAAAAGGATCCCACCGCTGCCACCAGTCCCGCCCACCAGGTCTCAATGGCCTCTTTCACAGAGTTCACAGACAAAGAGAACTCATAATGCCCCTGCATAAACAACTGGTGGGGATTTGGGGATTTTACCAAGAGGGCCTAACTGGAATGCCTGCTGGGTTTTACAAACTCGTCGCAAGAGAGAGAGAGAGAAAGAGAGAGAGACAGAAAAGGGAGAGAAAGAGGTGGTTTATTTTTTACTCTACAGCAATTCCCTAGCTGTCAGGGGAAGGAGGTAGTGTCTAAGGAGGTAGTGCCTTGTCTCTACCCCCCGCTGTGTGTATGATTGCTCCAAGCCTCTTGCTTGTGTTTTAACCCCTTACATACCGTGAAATTCTTCACACAAAGGAAGGAGCTGTGCTACCAATAATAGGGTAGCTTTTCCCCTTCCCAGATGACATCCTCACCTCTAGCAGAGTCTCTATACTCTCAGTGCTCTATACTGCCACCCCAGAAGAGCCTCAATCCGTCGGGGGATGGACTCTACAAGGTGTCAAAAGCGTACCACAGGGACGGTGGCCCATGTTGACTCCAATGCTTCTCACAGTTGTGTCAAGATGGCTGGACGTCCTCAGGTGATGGACCATTCTTAATATACACGGGAAACTGTTGAGCGTTAAAATAAAAAACAAGCAGCGTTGCAGTTCTTGACGCAAACCGGTGCGCCTGGCACCTACTACCATACCCTGTTCAAAGGCACTTCAATCTTTGTCTTGCCCATTCACCCTCTGAATGGGCAATCTCAGTCTCAATTTTCTCAAGGCTTAAAAATCCTTATTTAACCTGTCTCCTCTCCTTCATCTACACTGACATCAATAAGGGATCATAGCTTTCAGCTGGATTCCCCTGGTCAGTCTATGTCATGGAAAGCGCAGGTGTTCTTCATGTTTAGTACACTCAGTGTATATTATACACTCAATACAATATACAGCCATCTCTCTCCCTTTTCTCCTCCATGCTGTTTCCCTCTCTCTCTCTCTCTCTCTCCCATTTCTCCTCCATGCTGTTTCCCTCTCTCTCACTCCCTTTTCTCCTCCATGCTGTTTCCCTCTCTCTCTCTCTCACATATTTCTCCTCCATGCTGTTTCCCTCTCTCTCTCTCCCATTTCTCCTCCATGCTGTTTCCCTCTCTCTCTCCCATTTCTCCTCCATGCTGTTTCCCTCTCTCTCTCTCCCTTTTCTCCTCCATGCTGTTTCCCTCTCTCTCTCCCTTTTCTCCTCCATGCTGTTTCCCCCTCTCTCTCTCTCTCTCACATATTTCTCCTCCATGCTGTTTCCCTCACTCTCTCTCCCATTTCTCCTCCATGCTGTTTCCCTCTCTCTCACTCCCTTTTCTCCTCCATGCTGTTTCCCTCTCTCTCTCTCACATTTCTCCTCCATGCTGTTTCTCTCTCTCCCATTTCTCCTCCATGCTGTTTCCCTCTCTCTCCCTCTCTCTCCCTTTTCTCCTCCATGCTGTTTTCCTCTCTCTCTCCCCCATTTCTCCTCCATGCTGTTTCCCTCTCTCTCTCCCATTTCTCCTCCATGCTGTTTCCTCTCTCTCTCTCCCTTTTCTCCTCCATGCTGTTTCTCTCTCTCCCATTTCTCCTCCATGCTGTTTCCCTCTCTCTCTCCCCTTTCTCCTCCATGCTGTTTCCCTCTCTCTCTCTCTCTCCCTTTTCTCCTCCATGCTGTTTCTCTCTCTCCCTTTTCTCCTCCATGCTGTTTCCCTCTCTCTCTCTCCCTTTTCTCCTCCATGCTGTTTCTCTCTCTCCCATTTCTCCTCCATGCTGTTTCCCTCTCTCTCTCCCCTTTCTCCTCCATGCTGTTTCCCTCTCTCTCTCTCTCTCCCTTTTCTCCTCCATGCTGTTTCCCCTCTCTCTCTCCCTTTTCTCCTCCATGCTGTTTCCCTCTCTCTCTCCCTCCCTTTTCTCCTCCATGCCGTTTCCCTCTCTCTCTCCCTCCCTTTTCTCCTCCATGCCGTTTCCCTCTCTCTCTCCCTTTTCTCCTCCATGCTGTTTCCCTCTCTTCTCCTCCATGCTGTTTCCCTCATTTCTCCTCCTTCTCCTCCATGCTGTTTCCCTCTCTTCTCCTCCATGCTCTCTCTCTCTCTCTCTCTCTCTCCATTTCTCCTCCATTCTCTCTCTCTCTCTCTCTCTCTCTCTCTCTCTCTCTCTCTCTCCTCCATGCTGTTTCCTGCTCTCTCTCTCCCATTTCTCCTCCATGCTGTTTCCCTCTCTCTCTCTCCCTTTTCTCCTCCATGCTGTTTCCCTCTCTCTCTCCCCCATTTCTCCTCCATGCTGTTTCCCCCTCTCTCTCTCTCTCCCTTTTCTCCTCCATGCTATTTCCCCCCTCTCTCTCCCATTTCTCCTCCATGCTGTTTCCCTCTCTCTCTCCCTTTTCTCCTCCATGCTGTTTCCCTCTCTCTCTCCCTTTTCTCCTCCATGCTGTTTCCCTCTCTCTCTCACCCTTTTCTCCTCCATGCTGTTTCCCTCTCCCTCTCTCCCTTTTCTCCTCCATGCTGTTTCCCTCTCTCTCTCTCTCTCTCCCATTTCTCCTCCATGCTGTTTCCCTCTCTCTCTCTCTCTCTCCCTTTTCTCCTCCATGCTGTTTCCCTCTCCCTCTCTCCCTTTTCTCCTCCATGCTGTTTCCCTCTCTCTCTCCCATTTCTCCTCCATGCTGTTTCCCTCTCCCTCTCTCCCTTTTCTCCTCCATGCTGTTTCCCTCTCTCTCTCTCTCTCTCTCCCATTTCTCCTCCATGCTGTTTCCCTCTCTCTCTCTCTCCCTTTTCTCCTCCATGCTGTTTCCCTCTCTCTCTCTCCCGTTTCTCCTCCATGCTGTTTCCCTCTCTCTCTCTCTCTCCCATTTCTCCTCCATGCTGTTTCCCTCTCTCTCTCTCCCATTTCTCCTCCATGCTGTTTCCCTCTCTTTCTCTCCTATTTCTCCTCCATGCTGTTTCCCTCTCTCTCTCTCTATCGCTCATCCCATTATCTGCTGTCTGCATCCATCTCATGAGCTGTGCTGTGGAAGGCGAGAATTATAGGGAGAAAGGTCAGACAGAGACCAACAGGAGGAGAGAGAAGGATTGAGACAGATATGGACAGAGAGAGGGACAGTTATAGAAATAGAAAGAAATATAGATTAAGACAATGCGAGAGTGAGAGACAGGAAGGAGTGCCAGGGAGAAATACAAGATGAAAATAGAGAGATTGATAAAGTATAGAGACAGTGTAGGAGAAAGACAGAGAGATTGATAAAGTATAGAGACAGTGTAAGAGAAAGACAGAGATTGATAAAGTATAGAGACAGTGTAGGAGAAAGACAGAGAGATTGATAAAGTATAGAGACAATGTAAGAGAAAGACAGAGAGATTGATAAAGTATAGAGACAGTGTAAGAGAAAGACAGAGAGATTGATAAAGTATAGAGACAGTGTAAGAGAAAGACAGAGAGATTGATAAAGTATAGAGACAGTGTAAGAGAAAGACAGAGATTGATAAAGTATAGAGACAGTGTAGGAGAAAGACAGAGAGATTGATAAAGTATAGAGACAGTGTAAGAGAAAGACAGAGAGATTGATAAAGTATAGAGACAGTGTAAGAGAAAGACAGAGAGATTGATAAAGTATAGAGACAGTGTAGGAGAAAGATGGAGAGATTGATAAAGTATAGAGACAGTGTAGGAGAAAGACAGAGAGATTGATAAAGTATAGAGACAGTGTAAGAGAAAGACAGAGAGATTGATAAAGTATAGAGACAGTGTAAGAGAAAGACAGAGAGATTGATAAAGTATAGAGACAGTGTAGGAGAAAGATGGAGAGATTGATAAAGTATAGAGACAGTGTAGGAGAAAGATGGAGAGGGAGGGATTGCAGGAGGTAGTCATGCCATTGTAAACCCTATTTCCCTCCTGCAGCAGAGAGAGACTTTGACTATGTACAAACTCAATGAACCTTGCTATTGAGAAAGTCCGCCGTAGGCAGACCTGGCTCTCAAGAGAAGACAGGCTATGTGCACACTGCCCACAAAATGAGGTGGAAACTGAGCTGCACTTCCTAATCTCCTGCCAAATGTATGACCATATTAGAGACACATCTTTCCATCAGATTACATAGATCCACTAAGAATTCGAAAACAAACCCAATTTTGGTAAAACTCCGATATCTAATGGGTGAAACATCACAGCAGCAAGATTTGTGACCTGTTGCCACAAGAAAAGGGCAACCAGTGGAGCACAAAACAAACAAACACCATTGTAAATACAACCCATATTTATGTTGATTTATTTTCCCCTTTGTACTTTAACTATTTGTACATTGTTACAACACTGTATATAGACATAATATGACCTTTGTACTTTAACTATTTTTACATTGTTACAACACTGTATATAGACATAATATGACCTTTGAAATGTCTCCATTCATTTGGAACTTCTGTGAGTGTAATGTTTACTGCTCATTTGTATTTTTTATTTCACTTTTGTTTATTATCTACTTCACTTGCTTTGGCAATGTTAACACATGTTTCCCATGCCAATAAAGCCCTTGAATTGAACTGAATTGAGAGAGAGAGATCCATGCCCCCAGCCCCTGAGGCAAGGACCTCAACATGACAGCAGAACATATTCCCAGGCCGTGAGCGGAGCAACAGGCCCAACCGCTACTACTACACCCGCCCAAGCCCCATCCTGCAACCTCAGAGGTATGTATCAGATGCTCAACATGCTCTGCTCACACCTACTGTGATGGTCCGGGTGTAAACCACAGAAAAACAACACTAGACACTATGAAACACAAAGCTTTTACTATTCTAAACAAACAACAACATGGAGAGTAATCTATCCAAAATGGAGATGTATGGATAAACCACTTCTCCAATCCTTTTGTCTCTATAACAAATAGAATCAACTATTATAGACTACCAGAACCAATTGGATTCTCCAATTACATTGAATAAACTACAGGACAAAATAAAAAACCCTCCAACCCAAAAAGGCCTGTGGGGTTGATGGTATCCTAAATTAAACGATAAAATATACAGACCACAAATTCTAATTGGCTATACTTAAACTCTTTCACTCCATCCTCAGCTCTGTCATCAGATCACCCCAATCCACAAAAGTGGAGACAGATTTGACTCCAATAACTACCGGGGGATATGCGTCAACAGCAACCTTGGGAAAATACTCTGCATTATCATTAACAGCAGACTCTGACATTTCCTCAGTGAAAAAAATGTACTGAGCTAATGTCAAATGGTCTTTTTTACCAAATTACCGTATGACAGAACACGTATTCACCCTGTACACCCTAATTGACAAACAAACCAACCAAAAGACAAAGTCTTCTCTAGCTTTGTTGACTTCAAAAAAGCTTTCGACTTAATTTGTCATGAGAGTTTGTTATACAAATTGATGGAAAGTGGTGTTGGGGGAAAAACCTACAACATTCTAAAATCCATGTACACAAACAACAAGTGTGCGGTCAAAATTGGCAAAAAACACACATTTCTTTTCACAGGGCTGAGGGGTGAGACAGGGTTGCAGGTTAAGCACCACCCTCTTCAACATATACATAAATGAATTGGCGAGGGCACTAGAACAGTCTGCAGCACCAGGCCTCACCCTACTGGAATCTGAAGTCAAATGTCTACTGTTTGCTGATGATCTGGTGCTTCTGTCCTCAACCAAGGAGGGCCTACAGCAGCACCTAGATCTTCTGAATGAATTCTGTCAGACCTGGGCCCTGACGATAAATCTCAGTAAGACAAAAATAATGGTGTTCCAAAAAATGTCCAGATGCCAGGATCACAAATACAAATTCCATCTAGACACCGTTGCCATAGAGCACACAAAAAAAGATACATACCTTGGCCTATACATCAGCACCACAGGTAACTCCCACAAAGCTGTGAACGATCTGAAAAACAAGGCAAGAAGGGTCTTCGATGCCATCAAAAGGAACATACAATTCAACATACTAATTATGATCTGGCTAAAAATACTTTAAATCAGTTACAGAACCCATTGCCCTCCATGCTTGTGAGATCTGGGGTCCACTCACCAACCAATAATTCACAAAATGGGACAAACACCAAATTGAGACTAAAAAAATCCTCAGTTTACAACGTAAAACACCAAATAATGCATGCAGAACAGAATTAGGACGAAACCCGCTAAATATCAATATCCAGAAAAGAGACATTAACTTTTTCATATGTGAGTTTCAAATATCTCTAACAGTTGCCCCAGAGTGAGTTGTTTTATACAAGTGATGTCAGAATGCCCTCACTGTCGAAAATGTGATTATTACGCAACAGGCCAGTTAACAAGCGCTGCCTGCTAATTATCTATAGGCTATGTTTCAACTTGTCCATTTCAAATTATTTTCCAACAAGTTGTGAATTCTATCGACAGTTTGAATTGAGGTGTGTTCCGCCTCCTCATTAATTCACATAGAAGTAGCCCATTTCAGCATTGCGGACAATTTATGTTTGAGGCTTTACTTAGCCGGACAAACTTCTCTCTTCCAAGAGAGCCAACACACTTCACCAATGTTTGGGCAGATCAAGTATGCAGACATTTGCGCAGTCTTGCACAAATTGTAACATTTTCTGGCTGGCGCTTGCATTGCCTTCCTTGTTGTTTTCTTTACAAATAATAGCTTAGGAAATGTGTGCGTTCCTATCAAAGTAAGTTCCCGATTTTCTGTATATCGTGTTTACCGTTTTATTCACGTTTTGTAGTACTGGTGACAAATAATGCATTCCGATTCTTGCATAGATTGTAATGGCCACATTTAATGTGTGTAAAAAAAAAAAACGTTTTTGAAGGATGTACTGATTATAATGAGCTAATGTTAAGCTATTTGCCAGCTACAGTTGAAGTCGGAAGTTCACATACACCTTAGCCAAATACATTTAAACTCAGTTTAATTAATTAATTTAAAAATTCCCTGTTTTAGGCCAGTTAGGATCACCACTTTATTTTAAGAATGTGAAATGTCAGAATAATAGTAGAGAGAATGATTTATTTAAGCTTTTATTTCTTTCATCACATTCCCAGTGGGTCAGAAGTTTACATACACTCAATTAGTATTTGGTAGCATTGCCTTTAAATTGTTTAACTTGGGTCAAATGTTCTGGGTCGCCTTCCACAAGCTTCCCACAATAAGTTGGGTGAATTTGTCCCATTCCTCCTGACAGAGCTGGTGTAAATTAAACAGGTTTGTAGGCCTCCTTGCGAACATGCTTTTTCAGTTCTGCCCAAATATTGTCTATAGGATTGAGGTCAAGGCTTTGTGATGGCCACTCCAATACCTTGACTTTGCTGTCCTTAAGCCATTTTGCCACAACTTTGGAAGTATGCTTGCGGTCATTGTACATTTGGAAGACCCATTTGCGACCAAGTTTTAACTTCCTGAATGATGTCTTGAGATGTTGCTTTAATATATCCACGTAATTTTTCTTCCTCCGTGATGCCATCTATTTTGTGAAATGCACCAGTCTCTCCTGCAGCAAAGCACCCACACAACATGATGCTGCCACCTCTGTGCTTCACGGATGGGATGGTGTTCTTCGGCTTGTAAGCCTCCCCTTTTTCCTCCAAACATAACAATGGTCATTATGGCCAAACAGTTCTATTTCTGTTTCATCAGACCAGAGGATATTTCTCCAAAACGTACAATCTTTGTCCCCATGTGCAGTTGTAAACCGTAGTCTGTCTTTTTAATGCCGGTTCTGGAGCAGTGGCTTCTTCCTTGCTGAGCGGCCTTTCAGATTATGCCGATATAGGACTCGTTTTACTGTGGATATACTGTAGATACTTTTGTACCCGTTTCCTCCAGCATCTTCACAAGGTTCTTTGCTGTTGTTCTAGGATTGATTTGCACTTTTCGCACCAAAGTACGTTCATCTCTAGGAGACAGAACGCGTCTCCTTCCTGAGCGGTATGACGGTTGTGTGGTCCCATGGTGTTTATACTTGCGTTTATACTATTGTTTGTACAGATGAACGTGGTACCTTCAAGTGTTTGGACATTGCTCCCAAAGATTAACCAGACTTGTGGAGGTCTACAATTTTTTCTATGAGGTCTTGGCTTATTTTAATTTGATTTTCCCATGACGTGAAGCAAAGAGGCACTGTTTGAAGGTAGGACTTGATATAGATCCACAGGTACACTTCAAATTGACTCATATGATGTCAATTAGCCTTCTAAAGCATGACATCCTTTTCTGGAATTTCTGAAAACTTTTCTGGAGGCACAGTCAACTTAGTGTATGTAAACTTCTGACCCATTGGAATTGTGATACAGTGAATTATAATGTGAAATAATCTGTCTGTAAACAATTGTTGGAAAAATTACTTGTGTCATGCACAAAGTAGATGTCCTAACCAAGTTGCCAAAACTAGTTTGTCAACAAGAATGTTGTGGAGTGGTTGAAAAGTGAGTTATAATGACTCCAACCTAAGTGTATGTAAACTTCCGACTTCAACTGTGTGTGTGGCACCATGTTTGTTGACATACAATTGCATTCTGGGTGTCACGTAAATGTCTGTCTGACCAAAGTTGTTATAATGAGATGAAGGAATGATTCACTCCACTTTCGGGTAAACTTCCGGAAGTGAATGAAGGGAAGTGAAGTGAATGATGGTAGACGACACACCCCCTTCAACATGCATACTATAAACAGGCCAAACTCATCGTGTCTCCTCTATTTATCTTAGGTTGATGCAAAAAACAAACATGGCCGCGCATAAACTTCTCATCTTTGGATTACTTCTGATTTGTAGAGAGTGTTTTACTCAATTATTTCGATCAATGGTAAGCTCACCCATGATGTGATTAATTATAAATAGTAATTGCTATTAGCTCATTATTATCGTAGTTTCTGTCAGCCGAGAGTTATAAAAATATGACTGCTTGTGTTACGTCAATCTTTCCTCAGTTAGCGCTTGGACCAATGTAGCCTACATTTTTCAGTTTGGATGTTTGCTACTTCTGTGAATGTCTGAACATTGCATCCAAAAATAAACTGGTCACATTCAGGACATAACTTTGTAAGGACTGTGTTTGTGAAAAATGTTTGTGAAAAACAGTGTGGCCAGCTCAAATGCTGGTGGTTGCGTCATTCGTAACTGGCCGTTCTAAATAAGCGTTCTACTCACACCGGTTGGAGCGTACGCTACAGGGATCACTGTAGAATGATCACACCGGTTGGAGCGTACGCTACAGGGACCACTGTAGAATGATCACACCGGTTGGAGCGTACGCTACAGGGACCACTGTAGAATGATCACACCGGTTGGAGCGTACGCTACAGGGACCACTGTAGAATGATCACACCGGTTGGAGCGTACGCTACAGGGACCACTGTAGAATGATCACACCGGTTGGAGCAGGGACCACTGTAGAATGATCACACGCTACAGGGACCACTGTAGAATGATCACACCGGTTGGAGCGTACGCTACAGGGACCACTGTAGAATGATCACACCGGTTGGAGCGTACGCTACAGGGACCACTGTAGAATGATCACACCGGTTGGAGCGTACGCTACAGGGACCACTGTAGAATGATCACACCGGTTGGAGCGTACGCTACAGGGACCACTGTAGAATGATCACACCGGTTGGAGCGTACGCTACAGGGACCACTGTAGAATGATCACACCGGTTGGAGCGTACGCTACAGGGATCACTGTAGAATGATCACACCGGTTGGAGCGTACGCTACAGTGACCACTGTAGAATGATCACACCGGTTGGAGCGTACGCTACAGGGACCACTGTAGAATGATCACACCGGTTGGCGCGTACGCTACAGGGACCACTGTAGAATGATCACACCGGTTGGAGCGTACGCTACAGTGACCACTGTAGAATGATCACACCGGTTGGCGCGTACGCTACAGGGACCACTGTAGAATGATCACACCCGTGTGTTGGTACATGTGAAAAGGTTAAATTGCATAACTATCTAAAACGAAGCAATTCCCAAACATTATATAACAACGCAATCACCTACAGAGAAAGGAACCCGGAGAAGAGCCCCCTAAGCAAGCTGGTCCTGGGGCTCTGTTCACAAATAGACCCAACAGAGCCCCAGGACAGCAACACAATTAGACCCAACCAAATCAAAACAAAAACATAATTACTTGACACATTGGAATTCATTTACAAAAAAACTGAGCAAACTAGAATGCTATTTGGCCCTAAACAGAGAATACACAATGGCAGAATACCTGACCACTGTGACTGACTCAGTGAGCATATCCTTGATATTGAGAAAGGCACCTGAAGGCAAACCTGGCTCTAAAGAGAAGACTATGTGAGAAGACTATGCTATGTGCACACTTCCCACAAAATCAGGTGGAAACTGAGCTGCACTTCCTAACCTCCTGCCAAACATATGACCATATTAGAGACAAATATTTCCCTCAGATTACACAGACCCACAAAGAATTTGAAAACAAATCCAATTTTGATAAACTCCCATGTCTATTGGGTGAAATACCACAGTATACCATGGTATATAGACATAGTATAACATTTTAAATGTCTTTATTCTTTTGGAACTTTTGTGAGTGTAATGTTTACTGATCATTTTTTATTATTTATTTCACTTTTGTTTATTATCTATTTCACTTGTTTTGGCAATGTACACATATGACTCCAAAGCCAATAAAGTCCCTTAAATTATAATTGAAAATTGAGAGAGAGAGAGAGACCAACCAACCAACCTGAACGTCCTCTGTGCTTATTGTTGTTGTTCAATTTATGGTTATTTTGACCCTTGGTTATTGTTGTTACTGTTGTCCAATTGACAATATTTATTATTATTATTAATTATGTTAATATTGTAAATCTCCAAAGTAAGCTTTGGCAATATGTACATTGTTACGTCATGCCAATAAAGCACATTATATTTAATTGAGAGAGAGAGAGACAAGTGTGTTCTTGTCATTTCAACAGAGAGGTGGTGGTGTGGGAGGTAGGTCCTTTGTGTCATCACAGTGTGTGTGTGTGTGTGTGTGTGTGTGTGTGTGTGTGTGTGTGTGTGTGTGTGTGTGTGTGTGTGTGTGTGTGTGTGTGTGTGTGTGTGTGTGTGTGTGTGTGTGTGTGTGTGTGTGTGTGTGTAAAGGAAGAACACATGTTCACACACCACGGACAGAAACACAACGGTAGTTACAGTATGACACATAAACCTACAATCAAAGCCTGTAAATAAAGTAACCTAGTTAATATCTCTCTAAATCAAGGACCAGATGCATAGATAGGAAGCACAGACAGGAGAGTGAGACACAGTATTGGAGACTGCCTGATGTATTGAGTGACAAACAAACTGAGGGCCAACATTGTAACATAATAGCCTATTGAACATGCAGTGGTTACAGCGAGCAGCCCTGAAACTCTTCTTTGTCTGATCCTATCAAACTATGCAGCCACGTCAATGGAACACTGCAGTTGGTTGCTGGGATACCAGGGCTTTTTTTGAAGCACATTCCTTTATCCTGATTAGACACCTGCCTGCGAGTATTCTAATGAGAGACACGAATGAGAATTGAGAGAATAGAGAGATAGAAAATAAAAGAGAAAGAGAAAAAAGTAGCACCACATCCTAATTGCCCCTCTTTATAAAGCCTATCAATGAAAAGAGGGAGCTGGGAATACTGGAATAAAGGAGTAGAGACATTTTCCCTGCTTATACTATAGGGGAGGAGATCAGCATCTATACAAATAATGATTCAGAACTTAATATATCAATTTAAGGGTACGATCATAAATCCAATCTAGCTATATACTCCGATTTCAGAGCACTCTCATGTGAGTGTGCCAGAGCATAGAATAACTGATCATTTATGATTTCTCAACACCCATTGAATAAAATGGTCAGAGTGAGGTGATCTCTCATTTTTGTCTGGAAGTTGCTAGCAAGCTAGCCAACCTTAGCATGTTAGCTTGGTTGCTTGACTGCCGTTGTGAGGTCAGAACGCTCAGATCAACCCTACTCCTCGGCCAGAGTCTCCAGTGTGTAACATGAACGCTCCGAGAGCGAAACACTGAATTTACGGACAGAGAATCTGACAACGCTCTGAATTTATGAATGCCCAGAAAGTACTCTGAGGTCACTTTGATACTCCAGATTGAATTTACGAACATACGCTAAATCAGAAAATAAACAGAAATGGCATTGACAAAATTATTGACACCCTAGACTTAATATTTGGTAACACAGCCTTTGGTAAAAAACCCTGCAACCCTGCAATGAAGTGTTTACTTCAGCCATAAATGAGCGTCCAGGACCTCTGTACTGGCAGTTTGGCCCACTCATCTTGTCCAAACTGCTCATGTTCTCCCATTTTTGAAGGGTGCCGTCTCCCAACTGCTGTTTTCAGATCTCTCCACAAGTTTTTCATGGGATTTAGATCTGGATTCATTGATGGCCACTTCAGAACAGTCCAGTGTTTGTCTTGAGCATTACTGGGTGTCTTTTGAAGAGTGTTTGGGGTCATTGTCCTGCTGGATGACCCATGACCTTCGACGGAGACCCATGTTTCTGACACTGGGTCCGACATTGCTCTACAAATATGCCTTGGTATTCTCCTGATTTCATGATACCATTGAAATGTTCAAGACACCCAGTGCCAGAGGCAGCAAAGCAACCCCAAAACATCACTGAACCTCATCCATGTTAGGCTGTAGAAAAGGTATTCTTTTTTCTCAAGGCTTCATTTTGTTTTCTGTAAACCTAGACATGGTGTGCTTTACCAAAAAGCTTTAATTTGGTCTCATCTGTCCACAGGACATTATCCCAGAAGGATTTTGGCATGTTCAGGTGTGTTTTGGCAAATTGCAGTCCACTCTCTTATGTCTCACTCTTTGCAGTGGGGTCCTCCTGGGTCTCCTACCATATAACCCCCTTTCATTGAGTTGGTGACAGATGTGTGAGTTGAAACTGTCGTACTTTGTGTCTGAAGGTCAGCTTGAATCTGTGTGGCAGTTGATCAAAGTGCTTTCTCCACCATTCAAACAATCCTTCACTGCAATCTTCCGTCAAGGTCTCTCTTGCGGCCATGTCCAGTGAGGCTGGTTACAGCGGCATGGGCCTTAAACGTCTTGATAACATTACGTACGGTGGAAACAGGAACATAAAGGTCTCTCTTTAGGCCACGTCCAGTGAGGCTGGTTACAGCGGCATGGGCCTTAAACGTCTTGATAACATTACGTACGGTGGAAACAGGAACATAAAGGTCTCTCTTTAGGCCACGTCCAGTGAGGCTGGTTACAGCGGCATGGGCCTTAAACGTCTTGATAACATTACGTACGGTGGAAACAGGAACATCAAGGTCTCTGGTGATGGACTTGTAGCCTTGAGATTGTCCACGCTTGGCTACAATCTTGTGTCGGACCTCCTCAGATAATTATCTGGTTTTCTTTCTTTTCTCCATGCTCATCACAGTGACAGAAAACAGGAGAAGGAGTCCTTTTCTCTATTCAAACTAGTTGAATGAGTCATTTATATATTGCAGGCACCTTCAACTCACCACAGGCGAGTTCAATTCCAAAGTAAAAGAGAATCACCTGCTTGAACTCAAATTATTTCTAACTACTTCTAGAAGGTGCAAATACTATTGTCTGGTCCATTTTAGGATTTCTTTGTGGAATAAGCTAACATTTAGTTCATTTTTTATTTTATTTTTAACTGCAAAACAAAGACAAACATGTGGATAGCATTTCAACAGTTTTCTGGAAGAAATGGTGCATTATTTGAAAAAAGTGCAAGGGTGCCAATATTTTTGGCCATGACTGAACTCTCCAACAGAGAGAAAAATAAAGGAACTGGATTGTCTCCTGCTAAAACATTCCACTGCTTGTAGAAGGTGTCTCCAGTTGATTGGTTTGTCTCATTACATGGAGGATGCAGCACGCCTTGTGGCGGTTGATAGTTATAGGTGCTGGTATAGCGTGCGGCCGGCGGCCCGGTTACCATGGATATGGCCATAACAACGAGAGAGGTGTGTGATGTTGGTGCAGCGATGGAGTCATTGACCAAGCTGGCCGCTCCATACATGAACATAGATGGACTTAAAGCAGGGATGGGCAACTCCAGTTCTTGGAGGCCTGATTGGTTTCACACTTTTGCCCCACATCATACACCTGACTTCAATAATCATGATCTTCAGTTTATAATGCAATTAGTTTAATCAGCTATGTTTTCTAGGCATGGGGAAAAAGAATGACACCACTCCGGACCCCGAGGACTGGAGTTGCCCATCCCGGAGCTAGAGTAAAGAAGGGCCATGCTGTGGAGTGGAGCAATGGTGAGACATACCACTAGGTGGCAGGCTGTTCCTATTTTTTCACCACATTTGGGGAAATCTGGTTCCCCTCATTGCAGGCCTACAAACTCAAAACAAGACTACTCCTCCCATCCATGGTCGACCCCTCTCACCCTATGGGCAGCCCTCCATATCGCCAGCAGACTGCGGGGTATAACACAGCACAAACAGAGGAACCAGCCATCTGGCTAACAGGCTTCAAACCCACCCGCACACACAATACACACAATTCCAGAATTCCAACACGTCTTTCATCTTGGTCCAAACTTCACTAACTAAACCCTTCCCACATGGAGGGAAATCAATAAATGCAGGAGAAACTACAAACAAGTTGTAGAGGCCATGCTGTTCATTCTTACGTATGTTAGATACTCACTGTGACAATCCTCTGTCTGTGGAACAGTGAAGAGAGGGAAAAACACCATTAAAAATTACTGATGTGGTGGGCAACTTGGTTGAGGGACTGACACCACACTTCTCCTCTCCTCTCCTCTCCTCTCCTCTCCTCTCCTCTCCTCTCCTCTCCTCTCCTCTCCTCTCCTCTCCTCTCCTCTCCTCTCCTCTCCTCTCCTCTCCTCTCCAGACAGACAGACAGACAGACAGACAGACAGACAGACAGACAGACAGACAGACAGACAGACAGACAGACAGACAGACAGACAGACAGACAGACAGACAGACAGACAGACAGACAGACAGTTGCGCTATTACACACTTCATGTGTGACCTCTCCTGTGAATATGTTCTGAGAGGGGGGAGGGAGAGAGAGTGAGAGAGACCAACCAAAAATTCCCTAAATTGGACAAACACCAAATTGATACTGCAAAATCCTCCTCCGTGTACAACGTAAAACCCCAAACATTGAATGCACAGCAGAACTAGGACGATTCCCACTATCTATCCAAATCCAGAAAATATCAATTCAATTCTACAACCACCTCAACATAAGTGATTCTAAAATCTAACAAAGCCCTCACCTACAAAATGATTCACCTGGAGTAGAGTCCCCTCTGCCAGCTGGTGCAGGGATTCTGCTCACAAACACAAAAAGACCCCACAGAGCCCCAGGACCGCAACACAATCAGACCTAACAAAAACAAAAATATTATTACTTGACACATTGGGAATCAACAAAAACTGAGCAAACTGGAATGTTATTTGTCCCTAAACAGAGAGTCCACACTAGTAGAATACCTGACCACTGTGACTGACCCTAAACAGAGTCCACACTAGTAGAATACCTGACCACTGTGACTGACCCTAAACAGAGAGTCCACACTAGTAGAATACCTGACCACTGTGACTGACCCTAAACAGAGAGTCCACACTAGTAGAATACCTGACCACTGTGACTGACCCTAAACAAGAGTCCACACTAGTAGAATACCTGACCACTGTGTCTGACCCTAAACAGAGAGTCCACACTAGTAGAATACCTGACCACTGTGACTGACCCTAAACAGAGAGTCCACACTAGTAGAATACCTGACCACTGTGACACCCTAAACAGAGAGTCCACACTAGTAGAATACCTGACCACTGTGACTGACCCTAAACAGAGAGTCCACACTAGTAGAATACCTGACCACTGTGACTGACCCTAAACAGAGAGTCCACACTAGTAGAATACCTGACCACTGTGACTGACCCTAAACAGAGAGTCCACACTAGTAGAATACCTGACCACTGTGACTGACCCTAAACAGAGAGTCCACACTAGTAGAATACCTGACCACTGTGACTGACCCTAAACAGAGTCCACACTAGTAGAATACCTGACCACTGTGTCTGACCCTAAACAGAGAGTCCACACTAGTAGAATACCTGACCACTGTGACTGACCCTAAACAGAGAGTCCACACTAGTAGAATACCTGACCACTGTGACTGACCCTAAACAGAGAGTCCACACTAGTAGAATACCTGACCACTGTGACTGACCCTAAACAAGAGTCCACACTAGTAGAATACCTGACCACTGTGTCTGACCCTAAACAGAGAGCCCACACTAGTAGAATACCTGACCACTGTGACTGACCCTAAACAGAGTCCACACTAGTAGAATACCTGACCACTGTGTCTGACCCTAAACAGAGAGTCCACACTAGTAGAATACCTGACCACTGTGACTGACCCTAAACAGAGAGTCCACACTAGTAGAATACCTGACCACTGTGACTGACCCTAAACAGAGAGTCCACACTAGTAGAATACCTGACCACTGTGACTGACCCTAAACAGAGAGTTCACACTAGTAGAATACCTGACCACTGTGACTGACCCTAAAAGAGTCCACACTAGTAGAATACCTGACCACTGTGACTGACCCTAAACAGAGTCCACACTAGTAGAATACCTGACCACTGTGACTGACCCTAAACAGAGAGTCCACACTAGTAGAATACCTGACCACTGTGACTGACCCTAAACAGAGAGTCCACACTAGTAGAATACCTGACCACTGTGACTGACCCTAAACAGAGAGTCCACACTAGTAGAATACCTGACCACTGTGACTGACCCTAAACAGAGAGTTCACACTAGTAGAATACCTGACCACTGTGACTGACCCTAAAAAGAGTCCACACTAGTAGAATACCTGACCACTGTGACTGACCCTAAACAGAGTCCACACTAGTAGAATACCTGACCACTGTGACTGACCCTAAACAGAGAGTCCACACTAGTAGAATACCTGACCACTGTGACTGACCCTAAACAGAGAGTCCACACTAGTAGAATACCTGACCACTGTGACTGACCCTAAACAGAGAGTCCACACTAGTAGAATACCTGACCACTGTGACTGACCCTAAACAGAGTCCACACTAGTAGAATACCTGACCACTGTGACTGACCCTAAACAGAGAGTCCACACTAGTAGAATACCTGACCACTGTGACTGACCCTAAACAGAGAGTCCACACTAGTAGAATACCTGACCACTGTGACTGACCCTAAACAGAGAGTCCACACTAGTAGAATACCTGACCACTGTGTCTGACCCTAAACAGAGAGTCCACACTAGTAGAATACCTGACCACTGTGACTGACCCTAAACAGAGAGTCCACACTAGTAGAATACCTGACCACTGTGACTGACCCTAAACAGAGTCCACACTAGTAGAATACCTGACCACTGTGACTGACCCTAAACAGAGAGTCCACACTAGTAGAATACCTGACCACTGTGACTGACCCTAAACAGAGAGTCCACACTAGTAGAATACCTGACCACTGTGACTGACCCTAAACAGAGAGTCCACACTAGTAGAATACCTGACCACTGTGACTGACCCTAAACAAGAGTCCACACTAGTAGAATACCTGACCACTGTGACTGACCCTAAACAGAGAGCCCACACTAGTAGAATACCTGACCACTGTGACTGACCCTAAACAGAGTCCACACTAGTAGAATACCTGACCACTGTGTCTGACCCTAAACAGAGAGTCCACACTAGTAGAATACCTGACCACTGTGACTGACCCTAAACAGAGAGTCCACACTAGTAGAATACCTGACCACTGTGACTGACCCTAAACAGAGAGTCCACACTAGTAGAATACCTGACCACTGTGACTGACCCTAAACAGAGAGTCCACACTAGTAGAATACCTGACCACTGTGACTGACCCTAAACAGAGTCCACACTAGTAGAATACCTGACCACTGTGACTGACCCTAAACAGAGTCCACACTAGTAGAATACCTGACCACTGTGACTGACCCTAAACAGAGAGTCCACACTAGTAGAATACCTGACCACTGTGACTGACCCTAAACAGAGAGTCCACACTAGTAGAATACCTGACCACTGTGACTGACCCTAAACAGAGAGTCCACACTAGTAGAATACCTGACCACTGTGACTGACCCTAAACAGAGAGTCCACACTAGTAGAATACCTGACCACTGTGACTGACCCTAAACAGAGAGTCCACACTAGTAGAATACCTGACCACTGTGTCTGACCCTAAACAGAGAGTCCACACTAGTAGAATACCTGACCACTGTGACTGACCCTAAACAGAGAGTCCACACTAGTAGAATACCTGACCACTGTGACTGACCCTAAACAGAGTCCACACTAGTAGAATACCTGACCACTGTGACTGACCCTAAACAGAGAGTCCACACTAGTAGAATACCTGACCACTGTGACTGACCCTAAACAGAGAGTCCACACTAGTAGAATACCTGACCACTGTGACTGACCCTAAACAGAGTCCACACTAGTAGAATACCTGACCACTGTGACTGACCCTAAACAGAGAGTCCACACTAGTAGAATACCTGACCACTGTGACTGACCCTAAACAGAGAGTCCACACTAGTAGAATACCTGACCACTGTGACTGACCCTAAACATAGTCCACACTAGTAGAATACCTGACCACTGTGACTGACCCTAAACAGAGAGTCCACACTAGTAGAATACCTGACCACTGTGACTGACCCTAAACAGAGAGTCCACACTAGTAGAATACCTGACCACTGTGACTGACCCTAAACAGAGAGTCCACACTAGTAGAATACCTGACCACTGTGACTGACCCTAAACAAGAGTCCACACTAGTAGAATACCTGACCACTGTGTCTGACCCTAAACAGAGAGCCCACACTAGTAGAATACCTGACCACTGTGACTGACCCTAAACAGAGTCCACACTAGTAGAATACCTGACCACTGTGTCTGACCCTAAACAGAGAGTCCACACTAGTAGAATACCTGACCACTGTGACTGACCCTAAACAGAGAGTCCACACTAGTAGAATACCTGACCACTGTGACTGACCCTAAACAGAGAGTCCACACTAGTAGAATACCTGACCACTGTGACTGACCCTAAACAGAGAGTCCACACTAGTAGAATACCTGACCACTGTGACTGACCCTAAAAAGAGTCCACACTAGTAGAATACCTGACCACTGTGACTGACCCTAAACAGAGTCCACACTAGTAGAATACCTGACCACTGTGACTGACCCTAAACAGAGAGTCCACACTAGTAGAATACCTGACCACTGTGACTGACCCTAAACAGAGAGTCCACACTAGTAGAATACCTGACCACTGTGACTGACCCTAAACAGAGAGTCCACACTAGTAGAATACCTGACCACTGTGACTGACCCTAAACAAGAGTCCACACTAGTAGAATACCTGACCACTGTGTCTGACCCTAAACAGAGAGCCCACACTAGTAGAATACCTGACCACTGTGACTGACCCTAAACAGAGTCCACACTAGTAGAATACCTGACCACTGTGTCTGACCCTAAACAGAGAGTCCACACTAGTAGAATACCTGACCACTGTGACTGACCCTAAACAGAGAGTCCACACTAGTAGAATACCTGACCACTGTGACTGACCCTAAACAGAGAGTCCACACTAGTAGAATACCTGACCACTGTGACTGACCCTAAACAGAGAGTCCACACTAGTAGAATACCTGACCACTGTGACTGACCCTAAAAAGAGTCCACACTAGTAGAATACCTGACCACTGTGACTGACCCTAAACAGAGTCCACACTAGTAGAATACCTGACCACTGTGACTGACCCTAAACAGAGAGTCCACACTAGTAGAATACCTGACCACTGTGACTGACCCTAAACAGAGAGTCCACACTAGTAGAATACCTGACCACTGTGACTGACCCTAAACAAGAGTCCACACTAGTAGAATACCTGACCACTGTGTCTGACCCTAAACAGAGAGCCCACACTAGTAGAATACCTGACCACTGTGACTGACCCTAAACAGAGTCCACACTAGTAGAATACCTGACCACTGTGTCTGACCCTAAACAGAGAGTCCACACTAGTAGAATACCTGACCACTGTGACTGACCCTAAACAGAGAGTCCACACTAGTAGAATACCTGACCACTGTGACTGACCCTAAACAGAGAGTCCACACTAGTAGAATACCTGACCACTGTGACTGACCCTAAACAGAGAGTCCACACTAGTAGAATACCTGACCACTGTGACTGACCCTAAAAAGAGTCCACACTAGTAGAATACCTGACCACTGTGACTGACCCTAAACAGAGTCCACACTAGTAGAATACCTGACCACTGTGACTGACCCTAAAAAGAGAGTCCACACTAGTAGAATACCTGACCACTGTGACTGACCCTAAACAGAGAGTCCACACTAGTAGAATACCTGACCACTGTGACTGACCCTAAACAGAGAGTCCACACTAGTAGAATACCTGACCACTGTGACTGACCCTAAACAAGAGTCCACACTAGTAGAATACCTGACCACTGTGTCTGACCCTAAACAGAGAGCCCACACTAGTAGAATACCTGACCACTGTGACTGACCCTAAACAGAGTCCACACTAGTAGAATACCTGACCACTGTGTCTGACCCTAAACAGAGAGTCCACACTAGTAGAATACCTGACCACTGTGACTGACCCTAAACAGAGAGTCCACACTAGTAGAATACCTGACCACTGTGACTGACCCTAAACAGAGAGTCCACACTAGTAGAATACCTGACCACTGTGACTGACCCTAAACAGAGAGTCCACACTAGTAGAATACCTGACCACTGTGACTGACCCTAAAAAGAGTCCACACTAGTAGAATACCTGACCACTGTGACTGACCCTAAACAGAGAGTCCACACTAGTAGAATACCTGACCACTGTGACTGACCCTAAACAGAGTCCACACTAGTAGAATACCTGACCACTGTGACTGACCCTAAACAGAGTCCACACTAGTAGAATACCTGACCACTGTGACTGACCCTAAACAGAGAGTCCACACTAGTAGAATACCTGACCACTGTGACTGACCCTAAACAGAGAGTCCACACTAGTAGAATACCTGACCACTGTGACTGACCCTAAACAGAGTCCACACTAGTAGAATACCTGACCACTGTGACTGACCCTAAACAGAGAGTCCACACTAGTAGAATACCTGACCACTGTGACTGACCCTAAACAGAGAGTCCACACTAGTAGAATACCTGACCACTGTGACTGACCCTAAACAGAGAGTCCACACTAGTAGAATACCTGACCACTGTGACTGACCCTAAACAGAGTCCACACTAGTAGAATACCTGACCACTGTGACTGACCCTAAACAGAGTCCACACTAGTAGAATACCTGACCACTGTGACTGACCCTAAACAGAGAGTCCACACTAGTAGAATACCTGACCACTGTGACTGACCCTAAACAGAGAGTCCACACTAGTAGAATACCTGACCACTGTGACTGACCCTAAACAGAGTCCACACTAGTAGAATACCTGACCACTGTGACTGACCCTAAACAGAGAGTCCACACTAGTAGAATACCTGACCACTGTGACTGACCCTAAACAGAGAGTCCACACTAGTAGAATACCTGACCACTGTGACTGACCCTAAACAGAGAGTCCACACTAGTAGAATACCTGACCACTGTGACTGACCCTAAATTAAGAACATCCTTGACTATGTACAGTACAGACTGTGATCATAGCCTTGCTAGTGAGAGAGGCCACCATTGGCAGATCTGGCTCTCAAGAGAAGACAGGCTATTTGCACACTGCCCACAAAATGAGGTGGAAACTGAGCTGAACTTCCTAACCTCCTGCCAAATGTATGACCATATTAGAGACACATATTTCCCTCAGATTACACAGATCCACAAAGAATATGAAAACAAATCCAATCCTGATAAACTTCCATATCTATTAGGTGAAATATCACAGTGTGCCACCACAGCAGTAAGATGTGTGACCTGTTGCCACAAGAAAAAGGCAACCAGTGGAGCACAAACACCATTGTAAATACAGCTTATATTTATCTGTTCATTTATTTTCCCTTTCATACTTTCATACTATTTGCACATTGTTACAATACTGTATATAATAATATAACATTTGAAATGTCTATATTATTTTAAAATGTTTGATGCTTAATGCTTACTGTTAATTTTTAACTGTTTATTTCCCTTGTTTTGGCAATAGAAACATGTTTTCCATGTCAATAAAGCCCTTTGAATGGAATTGAGAGACAGAGACAGAGAGAGAGACAGAGACAGAGACAGAGACAGAGAGAGAGAGAGAGAGAGAGAGAGAGAGAGAGAGAGAGAGAGGAGAAAGTTAGCATAAGAGACGGAGTGAGGATGAGCGAGAAACAGAGAAAAAGGGAGGGATCAATGAAGTGAGAGGGATCAATGAAGTGAGAGGGAACGACAGAGAGAGAGAGGGAACGACAGAGAGAGAGAGAGGGAACGACAGAGAGAGAGAGGGAACGACAGAGAGAGAGAGAGGGAACGACAGAGAGAGAGAGAGGGAACGACAGAGAGAGAGAGAGGGAACGACAGAGAGAGAGAGAGGGAACGACAGAGAGAGAGGGAACGACAGAGAGAGAGAGAGGGAACGACAGAGAGAGAGAGGGAACGACAGAGAGAGCGAGGGAACGACAGAGAGAGAGAGGGAACGACAGAGAGAGAGAGAGGGAACGACAGAGAGAGGGAATGACAGAGAGAGAGAGGGAACGACAGAGAGAGAGAGAGGGAACGACAGAGAGATAGAGGGAATGACAGAGAGAGAGAGGGAACGACAGAGAGAGAGGGAACGACAGAGAGATAGAGGGAACGACAGAGAGAGAGGGAACGACAGAGAGGGAACGACAGAGAGGGAACGACAGAGAGAGAGAGGGAACGACAGAGAGAGAGAGGGAACGACAGAGAGGGAACGACAGAGAGGGAACGACAGAGAGGGAACGACAGAGAGAGAACGACAGAGAGGGAACGACAGAGAGAGAGAGGGAACGACAGAGAGGGAACGACAGAGAGAGAGAGGGAACGACAGAGAGGGAACGACAGAGAGGGAACGACAGAGAGGGAACGACAGAGAGAGAGAGAGAATGAGAGAGAGAGAGAGAATGACAGAGAGAGAGAGGGAACGACAGAGAGAGAGAGAGAGAATGACAGAGAGAGAGAGGGAATGACAGAGAGAGATAGGGAACGACAGAGAGAGAGGGAACGACAGAGAGAGAGGGAACGACAGAGAGAGAGGGAACGACAGAGAGAGAGAGGGAACGACAGAGAGAGAGAGGGAACGACAGAGAGAGAGAGGGAACGACAGAGAGAGAGGGAACGAAAGAGAGAGAGGGAACGACAGAGAGAGAGGGAACGACAGAGAGAGAGGGAACGACAGAGAGAGAGAGGGAACGACAGAGAGGGAACGACAGAGAGGGAACGACAGAGAGAGAGGGAACGACAGAGAGAGAGAGAGAATGACAGAGAGAGAGAGGGAACGACAGAGAGAGAGAGAGAATGACAGAGAGAGAGAGGGAACGACAGAGAGAGAGAGGGAACGACAGAGAGAGAGGGAACGACAGAGAGAGAGGGAACGACAGAGAGAGAGGGAACGACAGAGAGAGAGAGGGAACGACAGAGAGAGAGAGGGAACGACAGAGAGAGAGAGGGAACGACAGAGAGAGAGGGAACGAAAGAGAGAGAGGGAACGACAGAGAGAGAGGGAACGACAGAGAGAGAGGGAACGACAGAGAGAAAGAGGGAACGACAGAGAGGGAACGACAGAGAGGGAACGACAGAGAGGGAACGACAGAGAGAGAGGGAACGACAGAGAGAGAGGGAATGACAGAGAGAGCGGGAACGACAGAGAGGGAACGACAGAGAGAGGGAACGACAGAGAGAGAGAGGGAACGACAGAGAGGGAACGACAGAGAGATAGAGGGAACGACAGAGAGAGAGAGGGAACGACAGAGAGAGAGAGGGAACGACAGAGAGAGAGGGAACGACAGAGAGAGAGAGGGAACGACAGAGAGAGAGAGGGAACGACAGAGAGAGAGAGGGAACGACAGAGAGAGATAGGGAACGACAGAGAGAGATAGGGAACGACAGAGAGAGAGGGAACAACAGAGAGAGAGGGAACGACAGAGAGGGAGAGGGAACGACAGAGAGATAGAGGGAACGACAGAGAGAGAGAGGGAACGACAGAGAGAGAGGGAACGACAGAGAGAGAGGGAACGACAGAGAGAGAGAGGGAACGACAGAGAGAGAGCGGGAACGACAGAGAGAGAGAGAGGGAACGACAGAGAGAGAGCGGGAACGACAGAGAGAGAGAGAGGGAACGACAGAGAGAGGGAACGACAGAGAGAGAGAGGGAATGACAGAGAGAGAGGGAACGACAGAGAGAGAGAGGGAACGACAGAGAGAGAGAGGGAACGACAGAGAGAGGGAACGACAGAGAGAGAGGGAACGACAGAGAGAGAGAGAGAGAGGGAACGACAGAGAGAGAGAGAGAGAGAGGGAACGACAGAGAGAGAGAGGGAACGACAGAGAGAGAGAGAGAGGGAACGACAGAGAGAGAGAGGGAACGACAGAGAGAGGGAAAGAGAGAGAGAGGGAACGACAGAGAGAGAGAGGGAATGACAGAGAGAGAGAGGGAACGACAGAGAGAGAGGGAACGACAGAGAGATAGAGGGAACGACAGAGAGAGAGGGAACGACAGAGAGGGAACGACAGAGAGGGAACGACAGAGAGAGAGAGGGAACGACAGAGAGAGAGAGGGAACGACAGAGAGGGAACGACAGAGAGGGAACGACAGAGAGGGAACGACAGAGAGAGAACGACAGAGAGGGAACGACAGAGAGAGAGAGGGAACGACAGAGAGGGAACGACAGAGAGAGAGAGGGAACGACAGAGAGAGAGAGGGAACGACAGAGAGGGAATGACAGAGAGGGAACGACAGAGAGGGAACGACAGAGAGAGAGAGAGAATGACAGAGAGAGAGAGGGAACGACAGAGAGAGAGAGAGAATGACAGAGAGAGAGAGGGAACGACAGAGAGAGATAGGGAACGACAGAGAGAGAGGGAACGACAGAGAGAGGGAACGACAGAGAGAGAGGGAACGACAGAGAGAGAGAGAGAGAGGAACGACAGAGAGAGAGAGAGAGGGAACGACAGAGAGAGAGAGAGAGGAACGACAGAGAGAGAGAGAGAGGGAACGACAGAGAGAGAGAGGGAACGACAGAGAGGGAACGACAGAGAGAGAGAGAGGGAATGACAGAGAGAGAGGGAACGACAGAGAGAGAGAGGGAACGACAGAGAGAGAGAGGGAACGACAGAGAGAGAGAGGGAACGACAGAGAGAGGGAACGACAGAGAGAGAGGGAACGACAGAGAGAGAGAGAGAGAGGGAACGACAGAGAGAGAGAGAGAGGGAACGACAGAGAGAGAGAGAGAGGGAACGAGAGAGAGAGAGAGAGAGAGGGAACGACAGAGAGAGAGAGAGGGAACGACAGAGAGAGAGGGAACGACAGAGAGAGAGAGGGAACGACAGAGAGAGAGAGGGAACGACAGAGAGAGAGGGAACGACAGAGAGAGAGGGAATGACAGAGAGAGAGGGAACGACAGAGAGGGAACGACAGAGAGGGAACGACAGAGAGAGAGAGGGAACGACAGAGAGAGAGAGGGAACGACAGAGAGAGAGAGGGAACGACAGAGAGGGAACGACAGAGAGGGAACGACAGAGAGGGAACGACAGAGAGGGAACGACAGAGAGGGAACGACAGAGAGAGAGAGGGAACGACAGAGAGGGAACGACAGAGAGGGAACGACAGAGAGGGAACGACAGAGAGGGAACGACAGAGAGAGAGAGGGAACGACAGAGAGGGAACGACAGAGAGAGAGAGGGAACGACAGAGAGAGAGAGGGAACGACAGAGAGAGAGCGGGAACGACAGAGAGAGAGCGGGAACGACAGAGAGAGAGCGGGAACGACAGAGAGAGAGAGGGAACGACAGAGAGGGAACGACAGAGAGAGAGAGGGAATGACAGAGAGAGAGGGAACGACAGAGAGAGAGAGGGAACGACAGAGAGAGAGAGAGAACGACAGAGAGAGAGAGGGAACGACAGAGAGAGGGAACGACAGAGGGAGAGGGAATGACAGAGAGAGAGGGAACGACAGAGAGAGAGAGGGAACGACAGAGAGAGATCGAGAGTAAGGCCACAATAGCGAGTGAATAATAAAAAGGGAGAGAAGAGAAAAAAAAGAGATCAGAGGAGGCTGGTGGGAGGACCTATAAGAGGGCAGGCTCATTGTAGTGGCTTGAATGGAATCAATGGAACGGAGTCAAACATGTTTACTTCCATATGTTTGATACCGTTCCCTTGATACCATTCCAGCCATTTCAATGAGCCTGTTCTCCCACCAGCCTCTTCTGAGAGAGAGGTATACATAAAAAAGGTAGAGCGAGAGTTAGTGAGGAAGGGAGGTAGCCCCACAGAGATGTGAAGAGAGAAGAGGTTTTCATGCTCTATCAGGTCTCCATTTGCCTGTCCTGTAATAACTTGTCCGCTCCATTGCCTGCCACTATCACAGCAGCCATAACACTCAGTCACACGGTTACAGCAGCATGGCCAGCCATGGAGGGAGGCAGGGTAGTTAACAGACCCCGTCACAGATAGCACCACATCCATACACACTTGGGGAGGAATGGAGAGATGGAGGAATAGAGGGGGGCGAAAGACTGATAGAAGGAATAGAAGTGAAGAAGAAAGAGTGGAGGGATGGAGAGACAAATGGAGGGTGACAGAGTGGATGAATAATTGTATTGCAGTGAGCCAGACTTGGCTGGAATAGTGCAACAAAGATGTCAATAGGGATCCCAGTGAAGAAAAACGGTTGGGTACTTTGGTGTAACACAGTGTGTCAAAGACATTCAAATGTAGAATTCTTTGGAGATGAGCAGTGATGGGGTGCGATGTGTGTGTAATGTGGTTGGAGGGTCAGAACATTCTGGAGGAATGGTAATAAAAAGAAGGGGCCAAAGGTCAGAGAGCACTTTGACTACAGGCCACTCCCACTGAATCTGAGAGGGCCAATCTCCATGGTAACTGTGTGCTTTGGGCCAAAAGTTGAAACACTGAAGCCCCCTAGGTCTAAGCCTGAGGTGAGTGATAAATGATCATAAGTCGCCCGCCCGCCCGCGACGGGAAGGATCCACAGGGCTGGACACAATGGGTGTTTCTCAGTATGCATACTACTACCGAGTGTAATCTCAGAGGACGTTCTCTTGAGTACATTCTTGTGAGGACGAGAGTGTGGAGAACACATAAAATATTACATTTCAAAAGCACTCGCACTTCCTCTACTATATTACCTCATGCTGATCCTCCCCTTACTGTATGTATTACCTCACGTTGCACCTCCCCTTACTGTATGTATTACCACACGTTGCACCTCCCCTTACTGTATGTATTACCTCACGTTGCTCCTCCCCTTACTGTATGTATTACCTCACGCTGATCCTCCCCTTACTGTATGTATTACCACACGTTGCTCCTCCCCTTACTGTATGTATTACCTCACGTTGCACCTCCCCTTACTGTATGTATTACCTCACGTTGCACCTCCCCTTACTGTATGTATTACCTCACGTTGCACCTCCCCTTACTGTATGTATTACCTCACGTTGCACCTCCCCTTACTGTATGTATTACCTCACGTTGCACCTCCCCTTACTGTATGTATTACCACACGTTGCACCTCCCCTTACTGTATGTATTACCTCACGTTGCACCTCCCCTTACTGTATGTATTACCTCACGTTGCACCTCCCCTTACTGTATGTATTACCTCACGCTGATCCTCCCCTTACTGTATGTATTACCTCACGCTGATCCTCCCCTTACTGTATGTATTACCACACGTTGCTCCTCCCCTTACTGTATGTATTACCTCACGTTGCACCTCCCCTTACTGTATGTATTACCTCACGTTGCACCTCCCCTTACTGTATGTATTACCTCACGTTGCACCTCCCCTTACTGTATGTATTACCACACGTTGCACCTCCCCTTACTGTATGTATTACCTCACGTTGCACCTCCCCTTACTGTATGTATTACCTCACGTTGCACCTCCCCTTACTGTATGTATTACCTCACGTTGCACCTCCCCTTACTGTATGTATTACCTCACGTTGCACCTCCCCTTACTGTATGTATTACTTCACGTTGCACCTCCCCTTACTGTATGTATTACTTCACGTTGCACCTCCCCTTACTGTATGTATTACCTCATGTTGCACCTCCCCTTACTGTATGTATTACCTCACGTTGCTCCTCCCCTTACTGTATGTATTACCTCACGTTGCTCCTCCCCTTACTGTATGTATTACCTCACGTTGCACCTCCCGTTACTGTATGTATTACCTCACGCTGCTCCTCCCCTTACTGTATGTATTACCTCACGTTGCACCTCCCCTTACTGTATGTATTACCTCACGTTGCACCTCCCCTTACTGTATGTATTACCTCACGTTGCACCTCCCCTTACTGTATGTATTACCTCACGCTGCTCCTCCCCTTACTGTATGTATTACCTCACGCTGCTCCTCCCCTTACTGTATGTATTACCACACGTTGCACCTCCCCTTACTGTATGTATTACCTCACGTTGCACCTCCCCTTACTGTATGTATTACCTCACGTTGCTCCTCCCCTTACTGTATGTATTACCTCACGCTGCTCCTCCCCTTACTGTATCTATTACCTCACGCTGCTCCTCCCCTTACTGTATGTATTACCTCACGCTGCTCCTCCCCTTACTGTATCTATTACCTCACGCTGCTCCTCCCCTTACTGTATGTATTACCACACGTTGCACCTCCCCTTACTGTATGTATTACCTCACGTTGCACCTCCCCTTACTGTATGTATTACCTCACGCTGCTCCTCCCCTTACTGTATCTATTACCTCACGCTGCTCCTCCCCTTACTGTATGTATTACCTCATGTTGCACCTCCCCTTACTGTATGTATTACCTCACGCTGCTCCTCCCCTTACTGTATGTATTACCTCACGTTGCACCTCCCCTTACTGTATGTATTACCTCACGTTGCACCTCCCCATTCAATGAACCTTCTTCAGCCAGGACAATGGCAACAATAGAGACCAAACTATTAGCAGCGTTGGGGAGTAACGGTTAACATGCAAGCGATAAAAAAAAAGAACGGTAACTGTAATTCGTTACGTTACCAGCAAAAAATGATGTAATCCGATTACAGATACTTTTGAAAAACTAGAGGATTACTTTGAGGATTCATTTTAAATTCAGAAAGTATTTTTGTGAAAACAAATCTTTGACACTTCTCTGTTTTCGAAAAGACATTCAAATCAGATTTGAGAAAAGGCGCAAGTTAAAATTTCTCCACCCGAGCGAGTCTGACCACAAGTCAGAGACCACAATGATGACACACCAAATGGGTTTGATGGATTGCAGGAAAAGAGCAGAAATATGCTTTTATAGGCTACAGTCCAAGCTATGTCTTCCAATGCTGTGACTGCTGTCGGCATCCAAAGATTATGCAACTTGAATAAACACTTAGAGGTAAGGATGACAGCAGTGGTGTAGTCTATGGCGATACGGATATCACTTATTATTGATATCTACATAGCACATTGATGTGAATCACACTGCTGCTCTCTCATTTAGCTATTTGCTCCTTAAGGATTGTGTTTGTTGTGGATGGTTGTTCACGAATCTAAATGTGTATTTGAACCCAATAATGGTTGAATTCAACAAGTTTAAGCTGCCTATCAATCATTGTTTTTGAAATCAGTGGACATAAATGCACTCTTGCAACAGCTGCATAGTGCAGATCCCAGCCTATGGAATAAAAGTGTGGCATTTATTGCTCAATCTAATTCATGCTGATGGACACATGCTCAAACTTGCACACTTTGTATACTACATCAATGTTTTGACTTATAAATATAGATATCCCTTGATTCTTGAAGAATATGACTTATAAATGCCTCATGAGCTCAGTTCAACTGTCACACTCAATGAGAATATAATAATATGCCATTTAGCAGACGCTTTTATCCAAAGCGACTTACAGTCATGTGTGCATACATTCTACGTATGGGTGGTCCCGGGAATCGAACCCACTACCCTGGCGTTACAAGCGCCATGCTCTACCAACTGAGCTACAGAAGGACTACTAGAACCCAAAATATAAGCTTGTTTTCCTCCAATGTTTGTAAACATTTTATATGTAAACAAACACTGTATAACCTCCTAACATGGATAAAACAATAACTTTTGATATCAAGATGGCCAGTCCATAGCACTGTCTATTAACTTTTTATGGCTGCATGGGCAGTATTGAGTAGCTTGGATGAAAAGGTGCCCATTGTAAACGGCCAGCTCCTCAGTCTCAGTTGCTAATATATGCATATTATTATTAGTATTGGATAGAAAACACTCTAAAGTTTCCAAAACTGTCAAAATATTGTCTGTGAGTATAACAGAACTGATATTGCAGGAAGTGGCTTCTATTTTGAAAACTCCATGTTCCATAGCCTCCCTTTGCTGGATTTAAAGGGATATGAACCAGATTCCTTTTCCTATCGCTTCCTCAGGGTGTCAACAGTTTTCAGACATAGTTTCAGGCTTTTATTTTGAAAAATGAGCCAGAACAATAACATCGCGTCAAGTGGTCACATGAGTTTTGCTCGCGCAACAGAGTTTGGATAGGTATTGCTTTTCACTCTCCTACTGTGAAAGACATTTGCGGTTGATATATTATCGATTATATATTTTAAAAACAACCTGAGGATTGATTATAAAAAACGTTTGACATATTTCTGAGGACATTATGGAAACTATTTGGAATTTTCGTCTGCGTTGTCGTGACTGCTCTTTCCTGTGGATTTCTGAACATAACGTGCCAAACAAACTGAGGTATTTTGGATATAAAAATAATCTTTATGCAATAAAAGGAACATTTGTTGTGTAACTGGGAGTCCCGTGAGTGAAAAGATTCGAAGACCATCAAAGGTAAGTTTGATTGCTTTTCTGATTTTCGTGACCAAGCTACCTGATGCTAAGTGTACTTAATGTTTTTTGCCGTGCGATCGATAAATTTACACAAACGCGTGGATTGCTTTCGGCTGTAAAGCATAATTTCAAAATCTGACATGACAGGTGGATTAACAAAAGGCTAAGCTGTGTTTTCCTACATTACACTTGTGATTTCATGAATATAAATATTTTTTGTAATATTTATTGAATGTAGCATTATGCTATTCAGCGGTTGTTGGTGACACTTATCCCGTTAGTGGGATTGCAGCCATAATAATAACAAGTTAATCTGAGAAGGGTTACATTTCTCATCTTTTTACCAAAAGAGGCGGGGTGGGCGTTTTGTTATTGTTTCATCTGTGGATTTGCCCTTTAAACAGCTGCATATTATCAAGATATCAAAGTGCCATTAACAAAAAGCCATATAAACAGATGTGAATAAGCAACATTTCATTCCAAAGTCAGAGTAGATTTCTTCTTGCTTCAGCTCAAATAATGGCCGACATTAACCAGGTTTCCATCCAACCTTTTTATTCAAGTAAAATACATGTCAGATAAGAATTAATGACAGGCCTGATGAAAACCGATCATTTTTCAGTTAACTTTCCAAATGTTGTCAAAACAAAATTAATTATGCGAGGAATGTCGGTGTAAATGCTTTTATAAGCAAATATTGATATAATAACCGTCATATCGAAGTGAACTTAGAGACGTGTGATGACATGTGTGGTCTTCCCACTACAACTCGTCAGGAAAGCATGCAGTTCATTAGGCTACAGATGAAATAAGTTACCATGAAGTTAAGCACGGTGATGAGCTTGATGCTCCTTTCCAATAAATATTGAGGGTTTTATTCTGGTGACAGGATCACCGACGCCTGGTTGCATTTGACAACTAAAAATAATCTTGCTCTTTTGTCCATAATAATATCATCCTGTAGGCTATACGTGCACTCTAGCCAACAGCGAAGATACTGTACTATATCTAAGTGCTGTTGGCTACAATATAACCCAATTTTCACAAGTCAATGTTAAGGAAACATATCTATGGTGGGAAAATACAGAATTTATAATATTCGCAGGAAAATCTGTCACCAATTGGATGGAAACCTAGCTATTGATTTCAATACATTTTTTATTGTTTTTGCATGGTTGCGTCATACTTCTGTGCATACTTTCCATTGAAGCTTGCATTGATGCATGCTTCAAAATATGTACAAATGGAGTACGCATTTGAGAAGTGCCTCCATGCTCTGATTCGCATACTTTGATTTGGACTCATACTCCGACCCTCCCGTGCTTGAAGGGTAGTATGCATCTTGAGAAACACGGTATGAGATACAGAGCCATGGCCACAGCCAAATCTAGGAAACACATTTATTTGATAGTCCCTTTATTTATGCAGGTGATGCTCTTTGAGATTGAAAACAGCGGAAATCAGACTCATTAATAGTTCAAAGTAGAGACACAAACATATTCAGCTCCACAGCCAGAGCAGAGCTGAATAACTACCACTAACTTCATGCTGGGAACATGAAATTAGACCATTCTTATTTTCCACATAACTGACAAAAAATGTTTTTAAAAATGGATGAATGGAATGGAGGGAAGTCAGGGGCTAATGGGACGAGCTAATGATGCTGTCATGGGGAGAATGGACGCCATCGGTGGGGGTGTTTGAAGCTAAACGAGATCATTATTTTCAGTGGCGCGCGCGCACACACACACACACACACACACACACACACACACACACACACACACACACACACACACACACACACACACACACACACACACACACACACACACACACACACACACACAGAGAGAGAGACAGAGCAGAGAGATAGATACTGGATCTGGGTAAGAGAACACTGTATGGAGCAAGTTTGTGAGGGAGGGAGCAGAGGAGGTCCCCTGAATGCATAACTGTCCCCCAATCCTTTCTTCTTCTGTTGGTACTATCTCGCTTCTGTCTTTACTCTTTCTTTCAACATCCAATTCCCACAAAAACTGATTAAATGTATCTTATTTGAGGATATTGCCGGGAGAAGTAGTGTCTTTCCATTCTGTTCTGACTGTCATCTACTGGTTTTAGTAGTCAACTTTCTGAAGATATGAAATGGTTATGACGCACGCACGCACCGCACGCACACACACACACACCCCCCGCACGTGCACACACACACACACACACACACACACACACACACACACACACACGCACGCACGCACCGCACGCACACACGCACGCACGCACGCACGCACACCGCACGCACACCGCACGCACACGTATAATAATCCAACAGGTCCTTTGGCACTCATTCTTACAGCAACAAATCCTCCTCTACAGTACCCCATGCCCCAGGGCTCTGGATATGAAAACTAGCAGAGTTAAGGATGTTTTCCCCTTCAAATTTACACAGCTTATATCAAATCCCATTATAAGAGACTCAGTTAGCGCTGGGTACTTATCCAACTTAATACCTTTCCTTGGGGTTTCTATCCTAACATTCACAGGCTTTGAACAGGGAAATGTTAGCCATATTTCAAGCTACCTTTAGAGCACTTTATATTGCTCCCCTTAGATCCTATAGAATAGAATATGGCTCAAATGAACGACCCTAGGAGAATTGTAACTACAGGATGTTAACTCAAAGTGCTCCCCCTCTGGCCAGGGAGGTATATCACAGCTGCTGGAGAAAATGTATTCAAGCGTTAAGATTTAGATTTTATTAGGATGCTTTGCTAATGCAATGACAACAGCTACTCTCCCAGGGGTCCAAAACATAACAAAAAAGACATTACAGACAAAAAGAGTTTGGAGCATAGATGGGGAACTGATCTAGATATGAGGTTGGGGGCTGAGACACACACACAAACACACACCGAGCATTCCTCATTGTAACTCTAGCCACATGGGAACTGATGGCGACTGGAGTCTTTGTGAGCGTTTGAAGATCAGGTTGAAGGTATATGATATGTGCTCAGCACAGGAAATCATGTGTCAGGGTTAATGAAAAGACAACACTTGTGGGGCCCTCCATATCTCACACACGCACCCTCCTTATGATAACAGAGAGAGTGTGTATTGCATGCTGGACCAGACAAGGACATAGAGATTCTGGGCATGGCTTATCTGCTATAGTAACAGAGACCAGTGGATTTTCTCTTAGATCTAGTGTATCCAGCCATGCCATGACAGATGAGTCCAGAGTGGACTGGGAAAGAGAGAGAGAGGCTCAGGCTCTACAGTAATTTATTTATTTTACCTTTATTTAACTAGGTTATTTTATGTTTATTTAATGATGGCCTAGGAAAAGTAGGTTAACTGCCTGTTCAGGGGCAGAACAACAGATTTGTACCTTGTCAGCTCAGGGGTTTGAACTTGCAACCTTCCGGTTGCTAGTCCACCGCTCTAACCACTAGGCTACCCTGCCGCCCTGGTATGTGAGGCGATCAGAGTAACACACCGTACATCCACCATCCTAAGTTAATATAAACACATGCAGACACTACCCTTACACACACATGGCTCTGAAATGCACAAAGGCTCCTGATGCTGATCACAGCATCTAATCCCCTCTCCTCAAACAATAGTCCTGTCCAGCACTGTGTATGGAAGAGGGCCTTGGCATCCTTGTCACTGTTCACAATAAGCCCACGTTTATGGACCACACCACTGCAGCTATATGGCTCTACTCACCTCTGCCTGGGTGGAAGAGAAGACAAGGGGGCTCTTTCCCTGAGATTTGATTTGGATATTTTTTAGTCCCCATTTGGACTAATCTTCCAAGAGTCCTTAAACATTAAAATACAATTTATAATACAAACACACTTTCACATATAACACACTATTACAAACATACATAATATACTAGCATAATAAATTGTTTTAAAATCATGTTTAAATGTATATTTTGAAAGGTTTCTAGTTTGCTCAGTTAATTTATTCAATTTCTTTATTGCTCTAAATCAAAATGTTAATTTGCCTATTTCTCTTTTCTGTCTGGATAACACATAGATGGTGGACAATCTATTCCTAGTATTTACGGAATGTCTGTCTCTTACCAACTGAATACCGTTGTGAATAGAACTTGCCGGTTTTAAACGATGTATATTATAAAATAAAAGAAGCATGTTTTTTTCAATTATCTTGTTGATTGATGACCAACCAAGAACACTGCGCATGACTGCAACAGAATAACCATATATCCACCTTAAAACAACCCATGACTGCAACAGAAGAACCATATATCCACCTTAAAACAACCCATGACTGCAACAGAAGAACCATATCTCCACCTTAAAACAACCCATGACTGCAACAGAAGAACCATATCTCCACCTTAAAACAACCCATGACTGCAACAGAAGAACCATATCTCCACCTTAAAACAACCCATGACTGCAACAGAAGAACCATATCTCCGCCTTAAAACAACCCATGACTGCAACAGAAGAACCATATCTCCACCTTAAAACAACCCATGACTGCAACAGAAGAACCATATCTCCACCTTAAAACAACCCATGACTGCAACAGAAGAACCATATCTCCACCTTAAAACAACCCATGACTGCAACAGAAGAACCATATCTCCGCCTTAAAACAACCCATGACTGCAACAGAAGAACCATATCTCCACCTTAAAACAATCCTTGCTGCTTTATTCTGTGCATTCTGCAGCCTCCTAACTTCACTTGATGATGCATTTCCCCAGACCACAGAACAGTAGTTCACCTGACTTTCAATTAATGCTTGTGTTATTTGCTGAATAATTTTCCCTGGTAAATATTTAGCTATCCATCTGATTATGCATGCTGTTTTAATATTTTTTTTACATAGATAAGCAGTTGTCTAGCTGCTCTCCCAATAGTTTGGTTTCTGCTACTTCTTCAATTTGTACTCCTCCCATACTTAATTGTATCCCATGCTGTTTTGGCCTTTTCCTAGTTGAACAGACCAACATAACTTTGGTTTTCTTGGTGTTTAAAACAAGTTGGTTTTGGCAAACCCACTTCTGATATTCTCCAAATCTCATTGTAAAGCCTGCTGTACCTGTTGAACCAATTGTCTTCGGGCATAAATTGTAGTATCATCTGTAAATATACTAGCGTGAGTTTCAACCAAGGCATAGGGAAAGGTTGTTGGTATATATTAAGTAAAGAAGTGGCCCAAGGCAGCTGTCCTGCGGTATTCCACAGTTTAACACATTAGGGGAAGAAAATGAACCATTGACATAGGTGGACTGTTTCCTGTCAGTTAGATATGACTGTACCCAATTCAATGCAACCTCCTTAAAACCATAATGCATTCATTTTGTCAAAATTATTTTGTGATCCACTAAATCAAATGCTGCACTGAAATCTAAAAATAGTACACCTACAAATTTGCCATTATCCTACCATTGAGCCACTGGTCAGTCATGTCAACCAATGGTAGTGGTAGTGGAATGGTTTTTGCGATAAGCATGCTGATTGGCTGTAATCAGATCATTCTTTTCCATGTACTCCCACATTTGTCTACTCACAATACCCTCCAATATCTTACTGAGTGTAGGGAGTAGACTAATTGGTTGACTATTGGCAGGAGTAATGGGTTCTTTGCTGTCTTTCGGAATAGGACACAGTTTTGCATTCTTCCATACATTTGCAAACATCCCCTTTTCCAGTGACCAATTAAATATGTATCTCAGTGGAACTGCAATCTGGGGACCGGCACAGCGAAGCAAAAAATTGTCCATCAGACCATAACCTGTAGATTTACCATCAGGTAATGACTTCAATAGGTTTAACACCTCCTCCACTGACACCATTTGTAGACTAAAAGAGCAGATCTTATTGCTCATAATATGATCATCAATCCATTGGACAATAGCTTGTTTGGAAGAATGTATGTCTACATTGTTGCTGAGTAATTACATTATCTGTGTAAAAAAATCTGCAAAATGATTGGCAACATCAACTGGTTCTGTTATTATTCTCCCATCAACCTCCACACTAGATGGGCATGATGAGATAGATGTACCAAGTAAGCCCTTAACTGTGTTCCATACCTTTTTAGAAGCATTTTTACAATCAATAAAAGCATTGTTGTAAAATAACATTTTTTTCTTTCGATTCATAATTATGTAATGTTCTATAATTCTGTTAATCAATTTCTAATTTTGAGAGATAAGGAATGGGATGAAGCAAAATTCCCTCCTTGCATTGTCAAGTCCCTTTCTCTCTCTCTCCATCTCTGCCTGCTAATATGCATATGATTGTTCATCAAGTGCGTCTGGAAATAGCACCCCCCACTCCCCTCCAAGAGAACAAAAAGTTCTGCAATGTTCAATCAGGCACCGCAACACAGAGAAAATTCACTCAAACACAGCTCTCCTGGCTATTAAGAGCCCAGAGTGCTGCCTGCTTACCAGGAAAATCTGTCCCTGGAGAGTCAAAACGAAACCAGTTAAGATCAATACTTACACAATGAATTATGTATGGATGTACTGCAAGGGGCCTTGGTGTGTTTGGCCATGTCAGTGGGGCACCCTTAGTTCTTCTATAACATCCATTTGTCTGCTGACGTCTAATTATCTCCCTTACTCTCTCATTTACCCCACCCCCATTCTCTGTCCCCCTCTCCCTCCCCCCCTGCTCTGTCTATGTCATCTGCAAGAGATTCTCAACTTGGGTGAGAACTGGGACTGGTTCACTCAATCAGTAACAAAGACAGCCCAGCACATATCAAGACATACACAGCTGCACCACTTTCGCTCTTATTGATGGCTGCACCCACACACACACACAGACTACACACTCACTCTCTGTGTCCATACCTCTGGCATGTGAGAGTCCATAGAATTATACCCTACAGAGACACTAGAGAAAAAAAGAGAGAGAGAAGAAGATAAAAAAGGGAGTGAGGGGAGGATAAAATAAAACCCTCCACAGGAGCCGAGCTGAATTACAATTTCAAGCTCTGTACTCAAGTTTTCCCTGTGAACAAGAGCAACCATGAGAGTGCTAGAGGAGTGGAGAGGAGCAGAGGAGAGAGGGGGGAAGGATGAGCAGAGGAGAGAGGAGAGAGGAGGAGAGCGGGGAAGGAGGAGCAGAGGCGAGAGGAGGAGAGGGGGGAAGAAGGAGCAGAGGAGAGAGGAGGAAAGGGGGTTAAAGAGGAGCACAGGAGTGAGGAGGGGAGGGGAGAGGAGGAGAGGGGGGAAGGAGGAGCAGAGGATAGAGGAGGAAAGGGGGGAAGGAGGAGCAGAGGCGAGAGGAGGAAAGGGGGGAAGGAGGAGCAGAGGAGAGAGGAGGAAAGGGGGGAAGGAGGAGCAGAGGCGAGAGGAGGAGAGGGGGGAAGGAGGAGCAGAGGAGAGAGGAGGAAAGGGGGGAAGGAGGAGCAGAGGAGAGAGGAGGAAAGGGGGAAGGAGGAGCACAGGAGTGAGGAGGAGAGGGGGGAAGGAGGAGCAGAGGAGAGAGGAGGAAAGGGGGGAAGGAGGAGCAGAGGCGAGAGGAGGAAAGGGGGAAGGAGGAGCAGAGGAGGAGGGGGAAGGAGGAGTAGGGGAAGGAGGAAAGGGGGTAGAGGAGCAGAGGAGTGAGGAAGAGGGGGAAGGAGGAGCAGAGGAGTGAGGAGGAGAGAGGGGGAAGGAGGAGCAGAGGAGTGAGGAGGAAAGGGGGAAGGAGGAGCAGAGGAGTGAGGAGTAGAGGGGGAAGGAGGAGCAGGGGGAAGGAGGAGCAGAGGAGTGAGGAGGAGAGGGTGAAAGAGGAGCAGTGAGAGAGGATGTGTGTGTGTGTGTGCACACATGTGTGTGTGTGTGTGTGTGTGTGTGTGTGTGTGTGTGTGTGTGTGTGTGTGTGTGTGTGTGTGTGTGTGTGTGTGTGTGTGCATGTTTATACTGTGTGCATACTGCACATTATATATTAATGTGCGGTCAAACTTTATTTCGATAGCCTGGATATTCCATCTGTAGATGCTCTACAAATGATCTGTTGAGCAACTACTTGCTAAGGTTACGGTTAGGTTTAGAATAAGGGTAAGGTTAGGTTTAGAATAAGGGTAAGGTTAGGTTTAGAATAAGGGTAAGGTTAGGTTTAGAATAAGGGTAAGGTTAGGTTTAGAATAAGGGTCAGTGTAAGGGTAAGGTTAAGTTTAGAATAAGGGTCAGGGTAAGGTTAGGTTTAGAATAAGGGTCAGGTTAAGGGTAAGGTTCAGTTTAGAATAAGGGTCAGGGTAAGGTTAGGTTTAGAATAAGTGTTAAGGTAAGTGTTAGTAGATAGTTAGTTGAAATGTTAATGATTGTCTGTATAGCAAAGAACATTTTACCAAACATACAGAGAGAGACACATGAATGCCCTCAGAAGCTGTGCATGTTTAACCTTGTCCGCAGAGAAAAAGAGGGTAAGAGAGAGAGATAAGTACAGAGAGAGTGAGAAGCACACAGAGAGAGAGAGGAGAGAATGAGAGAGAGGTAGAGAGGGCAGTTGAGCTCAGTAATGACCATTAATGAAAGCAGTGTTGCATGCAGGGACGAATCCTGCCCTTCTATTCACTCTCTGGGCCTCAGGGACACAGCCCAAAATCTCCTCCGCTTTCCCACCTCTCTCTCCCTCCTTTTCACCCTATACACCCTGTCCCGTTTCCCTTCAACCTCTTTAGGAAAATATCAATTGCATACTCCTTGCATCCTCTCTCCTCACCTCCTTCTCAAAACCCATTGGAGGAGAAGGTCAGAGGGGAGGAACCTCTGGCCTTCTCCTCCAATGGGTTTTGAGAAGGAGGTGAGGAGAGAGAACAAGAGGAGTATGCTATTTTAATTATCTCATTGTCTCCCTCTATCTTGTCATCCAGGTTCTCCAGCCCCTCCTAAATCCCTCCCATGCCAGTCCCTTTCCTTTCATCTTATTCTTGCTCTTCACTATCTCCTCCTTCCATTCTCACTTGTCTCTCTTCTATCTCCTTCCCCCTCTTTCTTTGTTGTCCCCATCAAGTCTATCAGTCCCTCCTCATTCTCTCTCCTTTCTCCCGTCTTCAACTTCCCTCCCTCTCTCCTTCGCTCTCTCCCTCGCCACTTTTCCTAATCTCCCATCTCAATAAACTCCCTATTCTCTCTCTCTGCCGCTCCCATATCCCTCACATTCCAATATTTTTCATCCCATATCCTATCTCATTTCCTCCTCCTCTCGCATTTCGATCTCTCTCCCTTTCTCCGACACACAATCACTCCCATCTCTCCTGGGCACTCAGTCTCACTCTACTCAAGGCTCTTTCCCTCCTGCTTTTCCCTGACAAATACACACACTTACACCTCCACCGTCACACACACACACACACACACACACACACACACACACACACACACACACACACACACACACACACACACACACACACACACACACACACACACACACACACACACACACACACACACACACAGAGAGAGGGACAGAAACTTACACACACACACAGGGACAGAAACTTACACACACACACTGCTCCATTATCGACACACACACAACTCCAACCCCGAAACACTCATCTATGTCTGGACACCTACAGTTGAAGTCGGAGGTTTACATACACTTAGGTTGGAGTCATTAAAACTAGTTTTTTAACCACTCCACATACACTAAGTTGACTGTGTCTTTAAACAGCTTGGAAAATTCCAGAAAATGATGTCATGGCTTTAGAATCTTCTGATAGGCTAATTGACATCATTTGATGTGGATGTATTTCAAGACCTACTTTCAAACAGTGCCTCTTTGCTTGACATCATGGGAAAATCAAAAGAAATCAGCCAAAACCTCAGAAAAAGAATTGTAGACCTCCACAAGTCTGCTTCATCCTTGGGAGCAATTTCCAAATGCCTGAAGGTACCACATTCATCTGTACAAACAATAGTACACAAGTATAAACACCATGGGAACACGCAGCCGTCATACCGCTCAGGAAGGAGACGCGTTCTGTCTCCTTTTGATGAACCTACTTTGGTGCGAAAAGTGCAAATCAATCCCAGAACAACAGCAAAGGACCTTGTGAAGATGCTGGAGGAAACAGGTACAAAAGTATCTATATCCACAGTAAAACAAGTCCTATATCAACATAACCTGAAAGGACGCTAGGCAAGGAAGAAGCCACTGCTCCAAAACCGCCATAAAAAACCCAGACTACGGTTTTCAACTGCACATGGGGACAAAGATCGTACTTTTTGGAGAAATGCCCTCTGGTGCACTTCACAAAATAGATGGCATCATGAGGGTGGAAAATTACGTGGATATATTGAAGCAACATCTCAAGACATCAGTCAGGAAGTTAAAGCTTGGTTGCAAATGGGTCTTCCAAATGGATAATGACCCCAAGCATACTTCCAAAGTTGTGTCAAAATGGCTTAAGGACAACAAAGTCAAGATATTGGAGTGGCCATCACAAAGACATGACCTCAATCCTGTAGAAAATTTGTGGGCAGAACTGAAAAAGCGTGTGTGAGCAAGGAGGCCTACAAACCTGACTCAGTTACACCAGCTCTGTCAGGAGGAATGGGCCAAAATTCACCCCACTTATTGTGGGAAGTTTGTGGAAAGCTACCTGAAACGTTTGACCCAAGTTAAACAATTTAAAGGCAATGCTACCAAATACTAATTGAGTGTATGTGAACTTGTGACCCACTGGGAATAAAGAGGTGATCCTAACTGATCGAAGACAGGGGATTTTTACTCGGATTAAATGCCAGGAATTGTGGAAAACAGAGTTTAAATGAATTTGGCTAAGGTGTATGCAAACTTCCGACTTCAACTGTATATCATATGATCTTAGTATCAATTTGTTGGAAGGACACCATTTCTATTCGTAGTAGCCCATTAACAGTATTCCAACTCTGCCTGTACTAATGCCAATGGCTCAATACAAACATATTCACATCAGAGAGAGAGCGAAAGACAAACAAATATATGAACTCATATGCATTAAGGTTGACGGATTCACTAGCTCCTCTCTATGTTGTCCATTAGCCTGTTGTGGCACTGATGGATAAAGTCTGCGTCTCAAATGGCACTCTATTCCCTATATAGTGCACTACTCTTGACCAATGGCAGTAAATAGGGTGCCATTTGGGACGGGCCCAAAGAGTACAGAAGCATTACCATGGGACACACATATACATCATGTCTCATGAGTAGATAATTGACAGATGAAGCGTGTAATGGTAATGTTGTTCTCCGAACTGAATGGAGCCAGAGACCTTTAATAGATCCCCTGCAGACAGCTAATGTCTAGTGCTACAGATTGGTCCCATTAGAACATATCCTACTAGATCCATATGACCACACAACCAATCAGACGAGGTTAGTCTGCTGTAGGCCAATAGAGATGAAGCTTAGAGGTCAAAGGTGAGGGTGTTTTGACAAGACACATGATAAAACTTGTTTCAGAAGTGATGCTCTTTACTCATAAAAGCTCTTAGTTTCCACCATCAATAAAGTGGCCCTATAGTCATAGAAACAGCTTTGGCACAAACTCTGGCATTAGCTCCCAGTGATGAACAGTTCATTGAGCTGCCCTATATGACCTTGTCTAGCTATCTACTTCGCTCTGCTGCTTATGGATGAGAGCATTAGGCATGTCAGCCAGATAAAGTAATGATATGATAATTAAATGGGCTTCTGGGCACATCACCACCTCTGACAGTAGGTATATTTCTCATACATTCATCATCAACCCTGCTGCCCAGAAGGATGAAGTCATATGCTGCACCTCTTCACTCATATCTATGAATTCCTCTTAGTTCTCAATGTTATTAAACAACAGAAAATGGGTTTGCACACCTCCTAGGCTAAATAGGTCTGGACAATTAACAAGCTTCATTGATATGCATGCAGCAGTGTTTTGACATTATAACAGGTCAGGCAAGTGTAGGCCTAATTATTCAAACGCCTCTTTTGAGTTACTTGATAACACATTCTCTTCAGCAATTATGTCCTGGCCAAGAGGTTGAGATGGTTATGCAAAAACATGCTGAAAGGAGAGGAGGTAAAGTGGAGTGGTTTCTATTCAGGAAAGAGTGAGAGAGCAGGAAAGAGAGGTGGGAGAGAAAAAAAGAGACCCTCAACTGTTCAACAAAAGACCTGACCCTATGAGTGTCATCAGTGTTTGCAACAGAAGCACAATGCAGCTGAATGTTAATGCTATAGTAGCCTCCACTCTACTCTGCAGGAGAGCTAGTGTATTGTGAGCGGAGTGGAGCTAGATGACTGAATGTTAATGCAAGTGTAGAGTGCCTGATGTTGACACAGAGAGGGACGCCGTTCCTGAGCCCTATTCAAATACACATATACTGGGTAGAAGAGTAGGCTCTACACACGTACGTGCACATGCACACACACACTAGAGAAGAGGGTCATTGGGTATGAGGAACAGTATAGCTTTTGTCCTGACTGGAATTCCTCTTCACATCCGTTGGTGCTGGTTGTCAGTTGACCACCATCGTCATGGTGACTAAATGGGGTTAGATGTAGCAGAAAAAAGTTTGTTAATTTCGAAGATCTCAGACAGAGTGGAATGGCTGGCCCTGGTTCAAGGACAGAGGGATTTACACAGACACAAGTCCAGGGGGGAGTGCTCTTTCTGGGCATGGCCAAGACTGTTAGGCCGTAACACAAGGATCTCCATGAACACTGACACTCAGCCATGGTCGAGGTTAGAGTGCTACTTGCAATGGAGAGGAACATGGAAGGGGGGGGCAAGAGGAGAACAACAGAGGGAAGAGAAACTTGGGTCTGCACACGCACATACACACAAACTAAACGTTTCTCCTAGTTGAACTCCCTGGGCAGTAGTGTGTCCAACATCTTGTTTTTGGCTCTGCCCAGTGACTGTTGACTCTGATAAACTAGCACCATTATATTTCACTCCCCCATCTCAAACTGCAGCCATTTTATTCCAATCTCCCAACTCACACTGAGGCCATTAAATTGCCCTCCACTCCCACGCCATTCTCCCTCTGCCTTCACTCTCTGTGTTAATGATAGAACGCATGCACACACACCTCCAAAACACCCTTGGATTAACTTGTCATTTTAAACTACTGTGCCTATTTTCTGGCCCAAACTCCTGCAGAAATCAATGTGGAATATGGAGGCTGAAAAGCCATTAAAAGCAGAGTGATGCCACCAATGGTGAATACAACCCAGGAATCTGCAATCACTGACATTCTCCATTCAGTCTATATATCAGTGTGATTGCAGGCCCTAATGGGTGCTTTACTGTGGACTCTAATGGTGAGGTGGAAATGAGTATTATGTATGTATCTGTTTATGAGCTGGTGTAAGCAGTTGGCCCGGGATCCAGGTTTCTCATGCATAACATCTATGCAAAGCAGCAGATGCAGCCGTGAATCTCCTTTCACACTGAGGAAGGATCTATGAAATATAGAGCTGTAGATTATACTCTGTAGACAGAGTGCTTCTCCAGGGAGTTCAAAAGAGGCACTCTGGAGTTTTACTGAGAGAAAAGAGAGACAGTTGTGTGTCACAAACATTTGAACCCAAGGATTCAGAAGCCAGCTACAACGGGTTCATATAGACCAATCTGTAATGGCAGATGAATTGTTCTGTACCAAGCAGCTCCTGTTCAGTTTAATGATGATCTACACGCTAAAAGGCTACATTCCTTCATTGCCATTTGAGAATAACTTAGATGAGTGGCGATCACCATTCAAACACATAGGCGAAGCAATGAGAACAGATATTATAGATTAGCTCACACACACACACGCACACGCACACACGCACACACACACGCCTTAGGTTTTCCCACACTTCCAACCACCCAGAGATGATCTTTAATCAGTGATTTCCAGCAGGGCTGTTCATGTGCTGACAGGCTAGTCATGTAGCAGGCTAATGCATTATGTCAGCCTGCCTGCATGCATCCGCTGTGTCTCTGCTTAGATGTAATTGGCTGTCTGACAGTCCTCTATGGACCTGTAGGCCACTGATTACACTGATGGGGTTGGTGGCAGGAACCGTAATGTGACCAAATACATGTTGTGACAGAACAAATCAGTTGGACGGGCATTTGATTTCCAGAGGAGGCCTGTTTTTTCATGGGACCTCCTATGTGTGCATGCGCTTGCACTCATTTTTAAATGGGGGTTTTAGTAAAGACCACAGGCAGCTCATGAGTCTTAAGTTAGGGGAAGCTTACAATTTATCCCTCCGTTTCTACCGATCTGCATGCCAGTTCTGAATATTTATATATGCACATTTTTGTGGAACAGTTACATTTCAATAATAACATTTTTGTTTCTCAAAATCATTGTCACGTGGTTAATCATAAAAATCTGAAGTAAAATGATACAAATCTAAAAGTTAAAATTCAACTATGGCTAGAGCACTAGCCTCTGCTATATAGACACATTGATACACTGTGACCCATTGGTGGCTAAATAAATGATTGTCTAGAACTCAGTGATAGCCTATAGACTAATGCAGCAGTAGGCCTATAACCTCCATCACCAACTAAGTCAAATACATAGGCCTAAAGCCAACAAATAAAAAAAGTAGAAAATATACTGATGAAAGTTCTGGTTCTTTTAATCGCATTAATCTCTCTTCTCCGCCTGTCTGCCTCCCTTTCTAGCTGTCTTGACTTGAGCTATTGCTAGTGAAGTTCAACATTGTACCAAATTATCACAGGGTCCGGCCCGAAGCCGTCGCTAACAAACTCTCAACAGTGTATCAACTAGCCTATTCCGGGACCTCGAAGCTTCCTGCGCCAGTGCGCTCGGGACAAAAAGCATTTTTTTTATGAAATCATCAGATCATGATATTATGTTCTTTCACACAGAGGCTTGGTGATTATTGAGGTCAGGAGTGTTGGAAAGATTTTTCAAACACTGAGGAACGATCTTTCACAATCGATGTTAGAAACCGATTTTGTTGACTTGTGTGAGGCGAAGAACAAAATGGTGGTGTACCAGTTAAGACAATCAGAAAGAAGACATTGCCAAATGGGCAATTATGGAGGCATTCATATGTTCAACACCCCCCCCCACCCCTTCTTCTTGATGCAACATTTTAAAATTATACTCAAAACACATTCTCTTCACACATATTTTAGATGCTTTCACTGACAGCCGCTACTCAATCAGCTAGACCTATTGCCACGTGTAATAACCAAATTGTGGGCTTCCCAAACACACTTGTGATTTGAAACAATCCACAGGTATTTTTAATAAAGAAGCTAATGATCATCTGTGGCTAAGTCATGCTCCCTGTTGAAGTATATTGAATAATTTTATTTAGACAGGAGTAATTACATAATGTTGATTAAACATTGATTTACTTTAGTGTAATGTCTTCTTTCCAATTCGCAAGAGCATCAGATACATGTTCTACACATACTGAGACAGAGGGGAGCTGTTTCACTTGCTCGGATGCTTAAACTGAGATTGATGCGTCTTTCTGTCGGCGCGTGTATCGGTCAAATAAATTATCTATATTTCAATATTTTATTTGGATGGGCTAGGCCCCCTAAGGCCCTCCCATAATATCGACCCTCGTGTGGTTACTGAAGCAGCAAAGTCCCACTAACCGCAAACCAGATGGGATGGCGTATCGCTGCTAAATGCTGTAGTAGCCATGCTGGTTAAGTGTTCCTTTGAATTCTAAATAAATCACAGACATTGTCACCAGAAAAGCACCCCCACACCATCACAACTCCTTCTCCATTCTTCATGGTGGGAACCACACTCACAGAGATCATCCGTTCACCTACTTTGTGTCTCACCAAGACACGGCGGTTGGAACCAAAAATCTCAAATTTGGACTCATCAGACCAAAGGACAGATTTCCACCGGTCTAATGGCCATTGCTCGTGTTTCTTGGCCCAAGCAAGTCTCTTCTTCTTATTGGTGTTCTTTAGTATTGGTTTCTTTGCAGCAATTAGACCATGAAGGCCTGATTCACACAGTCTCCTCTGAACAGTTGATGTTATGATGTGTCTGATACTTGAACTCTGTGAAGCATTTATTTGGGCTGCAATTTAAGAGGCTGGTAACTCTGATGAACTTATCCTCTGCATCCTTCTTGACATTTTCCAGATTGACTGACCTTAATGTCATAGAGTAATGATGGACTATCATTTCTCTTTGCTTTTTTGAGCTGTTCTTGCCATAATATGGACTTGGTCTTTTACCAAATCGGGCTATCTTCTGTATACCACTCCTACCTTGCCACAACACAAATGATTGGCTCAAACGCATTAAGAAGGAAAGAAATTCCACAAATTAACTTTAAAGAGAGGCACACTTGTTAATTGAAATGCATTCCAGGTGACTACCTCATGAAGCTGGTTGAGAGAATGCCAATAGTGTGCAAAGCTGTCATCAAGGCAAAGGGTGGCTACTTGGAAGAATCTCAAATATAAAATATATTTGGATTTGTTTAACACTTTTTTTTGGTTACTCCATGATTCCATATGTGTTATTTCATAGTTTTGATTTCGTCACTATTATTCTACAATGTAGAAAATAGTACAAATAAAGAAAAACCCTTGAATGAGTAGGTGTGTCCAAACCTTTGACTGGTACTGGGGGAGTGGTAAACAAAGGAAGTCACTGTAGTTCGTTCCTGTTCAAGCAATGCTGCAGGATAACCTTGAGGAGGACACCTGGTTTTGTTGTGAAGGGAATGTAAATTCATGTAAATTACATGTAAATGTATCTGTCCATCCTCAACTCTACCCTGCACTTTAGAGATGGCTACCCTATGTACATAGTACATAGTACATAGTCATTGAACACTGGTCACTTCACTAATGTTTACATACTGTTTTACCCACTTTATATGTATATACTGTATTCTAGACTTATCCTCTATAAATACTGGTATACATCACTTTTCTATTCACATACTGTCTATACATACCATTATTAACACATGTATGTATAGATGGCATTTGGATGATTAGTGTTACAGTGCTATTTGGGTTGTTAATTGGTTTCGTTCCGAACATCTCTTGACTTCTTTATAACAAATGTTTTTAAAGTTTAAAAAAATAGTATTATTTGTGTACTTGTTTGACATTTTACTGCATTGTTAGGCGCTAATGACAAACATTTAGCTAAACTGTGTACACGACCAATAAACTTTAATTTGACAAACATTGAATCCTTATTCAAATGCACATTGGATGCTGAAATAGGAGTAAGGTTTGGGACTGGGGACATGAAACAGAGCTTTGGCAGAAAGTGGATGTGAATGGGAGCAATAATGAAGATGTTTTCAGAACCTTTGTGCGCTATACTCTACATGAAGTCACTAGCATAATCCCCACTGCATTTCTGAATTCCTGGATATTTTTTGGAATGTAAATATTTTATGACAATCTCCATTTGAACATATTTATGTTGAAAGTCCACAGTTTACTATGAAGGGAGGTGTTGAGTATTCAAACACACACAGAGCGTGCCAAAACAAAAGCCTTTGATGGTGGTAATCAGACAAAGCATGCCATGTCTTCAGAAATCCACATAGCCAGTTGAAAGCTAGCCCCCCCTCTCTCTCTCTCTCTCCTAACACACTGTGTCATTAGTCTACTAAGACAGTTCAATGGCTAAACTTTCAAAAAATGTCCCTTCGTAGCAGATTTGAAATAACTTTTCCCCATTCTGTGAATTAATATTACTATTAAGACACTGTCTCCAACTTTCCATCTAACAGAGAACACTTCATCTACAGCTCTCTGCATGTCTCATACTATTTCACATTCACAAACTTCTCATTCTGATATTAGACTGCTGAAGGTCAGGGAGTTATACTGTGTGTATTATTGCTTTCGTGTGTGTGTGTATGTGTTTGGTGCTTGGGCATGCTGAGTGTGTCTCTGGTCTCCAGTGTGTTTGTGTGTGTGCCTGGGACGTCTGTGCCCCCGGGCTGTTCTCCTGCTGTGACGAGGCAAAGGGGGGGGTCAAACATACACCCCGCCCCCAACCCCCTCCGACAACGTACACCCAAACACAGATTTGAGAGGAAAAAGAAACGCTGCTGTGCCGAATGGGCTTTAATGTTATTTCTGCTTCCTGAATTACAGAGCCCTCCCCCTCCCTCTCTCTGCCTCGGGGCTCGACTCCAGACTACTGCTATCCCTCTCACTGTCTCTCGCACTTACTATCGTCTCTCACTCACTTCTATCTATTCAATCCTCTTCTGGCTCCCATTTCACCGTGCCTCTCTATCTCAGCATCACTCTCTCTCTCTATCCCTCTCCTTCTATTGATCTCAAATCCCCCTTAGCCTCTCATGCCTTTTATTCCAATTGTTTCTATTGAAATTTATTCAATTCAAGGGTCTTTATTGGCATGGGAAACATGTGTTAACATTGCCAAAGCAAGTGAGGTAGATAATATACAAAAGTGAAATAAACAATACAAATTAACAGTAAACATTACACATACAGAAAATTATTCTCTATCTTCCCATGCTCTTCCTAGATTACATCGCAATACGTTTTTCTGTCAACTTTACTATACTGCCAACTTTTTTCCAGCTTTTCTTTATATCTGAAAGATATTGCCGGTATCAAAGCCAAAACTTTTATTTCCAGTAAACAACGTAGTAATCATTTTGGTAAAGTTCTGCCTATATTTAACAAATTACAAGTCGTATGATATGTTACGAATTGTAATTCGTACAATATGTTATGAATTTGCAATACGTATGAATTCCACATTTTTTCTGGCTAACCTTAGTTAGGTGGCTAAGGTTAGCTAGGCTAGGTGTTAGGTTTAGGGGTTAGGAGTTAGGTTAAAGGGTTAAGGTTAGGGGGAGGGTTAGTTAAAAAGTGAAGTAGTTGCAAAGTATATGAAAAGTAGCAAGTAGTTGCAAAGTTGCTAAAATACCAAAGTTGTCTGTGATGAGATTCGAACACGGAACCTTTGGGCGCTTAGACGTTGACATTTTATGCCCACCCATTCACGCGCCTTTCGTTTTTACCTTAAGTAACCTTCTGTCTTATGTAACCATACCAAACGTAACATTTCATACTCAATTGAGTGTCCCGGATTCTTGGTTTGATCATTCATGGAAATAAAATAGCTGAAAACATAGATGGAGAACAAGCTATCGGATGAAAAATGCCGGAGCTTTGGCGCAGGTATAGCTGAGTAGCGCTAGCGGAAGTGTAAATCATAGTCCATAGATGCTGATAAGTGATTGTCCTGCGTCCCATTGTGTCATAGCTCCGCGGCTCTGACACCACCATCTGCGGGGGATGCATAGCACCTCCCCACAGGTCCCAACCAACGCGTCTCAGGTATGTATCCTCTATTCATTTGAATGTGTTGACAGTTGGAGAAATTGTTTGAGCTGTGCTAAAAATTCTAAAAAGTATGAAAGCTAACGGTCCAATATTCCACTGTTGTGCATACGTGTACACATTTTGGTAAACAGTATGATAAACCCTTACCGCCACTTGGCAAAAAATAAAATAAATGCTCCCACTTTTTATTATTTTTATTTCTATTTCTACAAATCAATCAAATCAAAGTATCAATATAAAATCGTCCAAAATAATATTTAGATATGTAACTGTATTGACTTTTCCCCTCACCACTATTCTATATTGCTACATTGCATTGTTCGCCACTTTGTCACTTCCCCCTCCAAAAACCCATTACCCAATGAATAAATAGAAAAAAACCATAGAGGCCATCCTCTGTCTAACACATGGCCAAATCAGACTGCAGGAATGAAACAACGGAAGGATAAAACTATGAGAGCAGGCTAGATGTAATTATCAGACACGTCAGAGGCAGGTAACCCAAACAGCATTCTGACTCCATGAGATGGGGAGTGTAGAGAGGAAGAAGGGAGTGTGGGATGACTTAAACAGATGTTGTGTGCCTTATCTGTCATCTACAGCACCTCTGCTCTTATTCTCTCTCTCTCTCTCTCTCTCTCTCTCTCAAAGTTAGAGGGGGGGGCATAGATTGTGTCTGTGTGTATGCCTGTGGGTGTGTGTTATGCAGTTTAATTTCCCCCTCCTCTTCCTTAGCTCAGAGGGATAATAAACCCTGAGCTTCTCCTCTGCTCTCTGCGTGCTGCAATCTGTCTTGATGGCAGACCTCTACACGGTTACCACCTGATGGATTCTGACTCTGGCCTATATCAGGATGGCCATGGAGGTCTGGGAGATGTATATTGAGGCACATGTGCATGTTAACTTCCTATGCAGGAACAACAAGCTAGCTTCTTGCTTCTGACTTAAAGGTTACAAAGTTGGCTTGGTAGCAAAGTATTGAATCCTAGTGAGCAATGTTGGATGCTCGTATAATGGTGCCTTGTGACTGTGAAACCATTAGCATGTAGCCATGTTAGTGTATAGCTAGCGCATAGCTAGCAGGTAGCTGGTGTGTAGCGGGTTGTTACTATGTAGTGTGTAGCTCCTTACCTGCGGTGGTGAGGCAGTGTTCCTCGTCACTGTTGTCCTGACAGTTGTCCTGTCCATTACACAGGAAACTGCGGTCCACACAGCGCCCGTTACGACACTTGAAGCGGGCCTCCAGGCACACCAGCGGATTACCTGCTGTGAGAGGACCACAACACAGCTCAGAGGTTAGAGGTCAGAGGATAGAGGTCAGTGGTTAGGTATGTGATAAACAAACTGTAGGCATTCTTTTGTTTCATTTTTATAACCACCAGCTCCTTCAACTGAAGAGCTGGAGAAACCTAAAAAAAAATAGAAAAACCTCAAACCTTTAACACGGTCCAATTTATCAATTTATCAAAGAAATATCAAGAGGGAATTAATGAAAAAATGAAATGCATCACACTGCATCGAGAGATAGAGTAAAACCTTTTGATCTCGGTTTTTGATTAGATACACAAATCCAACTAGCATGAGAGACCTCGGAACACTTCTGATTCCTCTTTGCACTCTTGTGCTGCTTGGCCTTTGTTCCAAGCCTGAGCAGAATGAGGCTGAATTATCTTGTAAGAATATCCAGACAATTAGGCAGTAGAGACATAGTGGTCGGTTCTCAGAGCGTGGCGTTCGTAGCACAGAGCACGTGGAAGGAGCGCAGTTCCATTTAAATGGCTAGATTAGATGTGCATCAGCGTGGGGGCCTGCAGGCTAGGCACAGTGTCTCTGACGATGGAGAGTGATTGGCTCGTTAGAAGCTGCTCTGCCGAGATGGAGAGAAACAGGAACAGAGGGAGGGAGCCATGTGAGCCCACTCCCAAATCCACCACTTCTATATACTACAGCTAAAGCTGGCTCCCAAATCCACCACTTCTATATACTACAGCTGAAGCTGGCTCCCAAATCCACCACTTCTATATACTACAGCTGAAGCTGGCTCCCAAATCCACCACTTCTATATACTACAGCTGAAGCTGGCTCCCAAATCCACCACTTCTAAATACTACAGCTAAAGCTGGCTCCCAAATCCACCACTTCTATATACTACAGCTAAAGCTGGCTCCCAAACTATCCGAACACTGATCATACAGTATGTCCAGAAGACCAACCTGTGTTTAAACCACAGTGTATGTGGTTAAATAGAGAGTGGCTTCCATGACATACTGTACATTAAGGTCATGATGGGGTATTATGCCAGGGTTAGTATGGGATGGGAGGTGGTTGCTGTGGGATACTCACTACATTTCTTCTCGTCGCTCCCGTCAGGACAGTCGCTGAAGCCATTGCAACGGAACCGTCCGATAATACAGTGTATCCCGTTGGCACAGGCAAAGAACGTCGGAGCACACTTGGACTTTATCTTGGCTGTGGGGAGGAGAGAGCGAGGGAGAGGAGGGGGAGAGGAGGGGGAGAGGAGGGGGAGAGAACGAGGGAGAGGAGGGGGAGAGGGAGGGGGAGAGGAGGGGGAGAGAGCGAGGGAGAGGAGGGGGAGAGGAGGGGGAGAGGAGGGGGAGAGGAGTGGGGGGAGAGAGCGAGGGAGAGGAGGGGGAGAGGAGGGGGAGAGGAGTGGGGGAGAGGAGTGGGGGAGAGGAGTGGGGGAGAGAGCGAGGGAGGGGGGGAGAGAGGAGTGGGGGAGAGGAGTGGGGGAGAGGAGGGGAGAGGGTGGGGGAGAGAGCGAGGGGAGAGGAGGGGGAGAGGAGGGGGAGAGGAGGGGGAGAGAGCGAGGGAGAGGAGGGGGGGAGAGCGAGGGAGAGGAGGGGGAGAGGAGGGGGAGAGAGCGGGGGAGAGAGCGAGGGAGAGGAGGGGGAGACGCGTCTGTTATTAGGATGATGCAGAAATGACTATGGATGGATGATGCTGCTGTTGTAAATGTCTCATAATAGAGTTGAGCTGTGGGGAAAAGAGGGAAATATGAGAAAGAAGAAAGAATGAGAAGAAGGGAAGGAAGGAGAGAGAGAGATGAATAACAGGACAGTGAGAGAGGGGGAGACAAGGAGTGAGAGGCGAGTGGGAGGGATAGAGGGATGTGGGTCCTACCAGACAATCACTGTATATTACAGGCTGCTGCTCACATTTAATTCATGGCCTTAAAGGATCCTTCTTATTGACATTCTGGTAATGGTGAGTTCTAATACATAATGTTACAAATGTAGTTCTGTTATACTAAAGGTCAGTGAATTTATCAGTTCTACTTGTCTTGCAGTACTTCTTTGCACTTTCTCTATAGACCTACCCCCCACCTTAAGAGCTACAGGTTGGAAACCGAATGGAAAGCAGTTAGGAAGGAGAGCAGACAGAAAGCAGACAGAGACAAAGAGAGAACAAAGTGGAGGGAAGCGTT